>NC_067484.1:85668832-85676332 GCF_947179515.1 Apodemus sylvaticus
AGAAGAAATCCCATACTAGGCCTCAATCTGCCTCCCTAGATAATTTATTTGATTTGCACTGTAATCTTTCTGTTCAATAAATAAGTTAGCATTAATCAATAAACAATGGTTATATAATGCCTGCCAATCAGTGAGGTTAACAGTCACTATTATAAAGGTGCTTTCTGAAGTTGCTCTAGGAAGTAGTTTTATACAGACCCCTACATTCAATTTGGCTAAGTAAGTTGTTCAAACATGAGGCTTTCTTACCACATATTTTTGCTCCCTCTATCACACACAGGTGCAAAGAAAGAAAATGTGGGATATTTGTACTCACAAGAAAAGCCACAATAACACAAAATCCTGCCACCTGCTGATGGACTTAGAGATTGCTGTACTGAGTGAAACAGGCCAGGCTGATGTGCTCACAGAATTGTAGAAATCAAGAAATCAAACTTGTGGAGGAAGAAATCTCCTGGTTCCCAGCAACTTGGGAGAGCAGAGGGGCAGAAAGGAGGTCAGCCAGAAGTGTGGGAGGAAGCACCGTCAGTTCTTAGCAAACACAGCTGGCTTTTGGTTACAATCGTCCATCCTGGGATGCTTTCAGTTGACTAGAAAAAAAGATCAGCCCCTCCACTCCCCTCAGCAGTCAAGATGGCAGGCAGAGAGGAGCAGAACTACTTAGCCACTTCCTTTTATTGCTGCTAATTATGTCCCCGTGCCGAGTTACCACGGAACAATCAGCAGAAGATGAAAGTAACCCCCCCCCAGAGTAATTAGAAACTTGCAGTCTCAAATTTCTAAAAATTTCACACAAATTTGGAATTTTCTTATCTTTGTTTTTATTTGAAATTTTTATTTTCATGGAATGTTGTTTTTGGTCCATGTTCTTATATTAAATTCTCATTTGCTTGATAACATCAGATTTCCTTTGCTGAATGTCTGTGTGGCACCTTCTTCCCCCGCATCCCAGCCATCTCTTTCATTGTGTTTGTTGCATAGAACACATGGTTAAATTAAAAACCCTTTTAACGCGTGTGTATTTACATTTACTATTGCAAAGTAATTATTGACATCCCTGGCTTTGTTCTATCGTATTGCTATGTTATTTCTTTTAGTGCCATCTTTGATCCTTCATTTTTCATTCTACATTTGCGTCAACCCACATGAGAGTGTTTTATTATTTGTCTTGGAGTATGGTTCTAACATTTATGCACAGGTGAATGTGTATGTGAAACAGGCACAGAGAAACACATCTCACATCCATACAAGTCAACTGTGTGTAATATGTAAAGGACAGAAAGATAGTACAGCTGTTTCTACAGGAATTTTTAAGACACTATTACTGCCCAAAGGAAATTCATGCCCATTCATTACAATCTCCTTTACTGACAGCAGCCAGCACTGTATGCCAAAACACATTTACCCATACGCAACACTCATGTAGTGTGCATTCCTCTGCAACTGGATGTCAGTCTGTGTCTCTCTTTAAGTGTAATACTTCCAGTGCTTATTGATGGTCCAACAGATGCCTGTCTGTCGGTAATTTGTTCTTCCTTTTCTCTTTGTTTCTCTCTCTTTCCCCCCTTCTTTCTTTGTAATTGCTGTGTGGATAGGATGGTTTATAACTCCTGAATTCCCCTCTGGCTTCACATTCCAAATTCTTCATTTTTTTTTCTGTGAGCATTTGTATATACAATTCATGTGACCATATGTGACAAGATAATTCTGTTTATTATCTGAGGAGCTGTAAAGTATTTACCAGAGACAGCACAGCTCGCTCCTGTGGCAAGGAGCTTAGGTTCCAGTCCTGAGGCCTCTGGCAGGAGTACTCAGATCTCTCCACTTCCGGATCCAGATCAGCCTGGGATGCAACACCACATCTTCAGGTCCAGTAAGAGGCAAGAGGGGCTTCCGGGCGGCCAGCCGGGAGAAGTCAGTGTGCTCCAGTGAATCCAGCAGGCCCCAGCTGGAGCCTTCAGGTGTCTGCTTCAGGATCTGAACAGCCTGGGCAACAGCACCCTGTCTCCAGGCAGTGCAGGAGGTAAGCTGTGCACCAGAGGCCACCTGGGAAGGGGCAGCTTGCACTGGTGAGTCCAGCATTGACAAGACAAACTAACACCAGTGAGAACTAGATGGCAAAAGGCAAACGCAGAAACGTCACTAACAGAAATCAAGGCAATATGGCAACATCTGAACCCAATTCTCCTTTATCAGCATGTCCTGGATACCCTATCACACCAGTAAAACAAGATTTGGATTTAAAATCACTGGTCATGATGCTGGTACAGGAACACATGAAGGACATACTTAAAGAAATTCAGGAGAAAATGGATCAAAAGTTAGAAGCCCTTGCAAGGGAAACACAAAAATCATTGAAAGAAATCCAGGAGAATACAAAAGCCAATAATGAGGAAACGGAAAAAAAACTTAAAGAAATACAGGAGAACTTTGGTCAACAGGCAGAGGTCATGAAAGAGGAAACACAAAAATCTCTTAAAGAGTTACAGGAAAGCACAAACAAGCAAGTGAAGGAGCTAAGCAAAACCATCCAGGATCTAAAATCAGAAGTAGAAACAACTAAGAAAACTCAAAGGGAGACAACTTTGGAGATAGAAAGCCTTGGGAAGAAATCAGGGGACATAGATGCAAATATCAACAACAGAATACAAGAAATAGAAGAAAGAATCTCAGATGCTGAAGATACCATAGAAACCATGGACTCAACAGTTAAAGAAAATGCAAAATGCAAAAAGCTTGTAACCCAAAATATCCAGGAAATCCAGGACACAATGAGAAGACCAAACCTAAGGATTATAGGCATAGATGAGAGTGAAGATTTACAACTTAAAGGGCCAGCAAATATCTTCAATAAAATTATGGAAGAAAACTTCCCTAACCTAAAGAGAGAGATGCCCATGAATATACAAGAAGCCTACAGAACTCCAAACAGACTGGACCAGAACAGAAATACTTCCTGTCACATAATAATCAAAACACCAAATGTACTAAACAAAGAAAGAATATTAAAGGCAGTAAGAAAAAAAGGCCAAGTAACATATAAAGGAAGACTTATCAGAATCACAGCAGACTTTTCACCTGAGACTATGAAGTCTAGAAGATCCTGGGCAGATCTCATGCAGACTCTAAGAGAACACAAATGCCAGCCAAAACTACTATATCCAGCAAAACTCTCAATCACCATAGATGGAGAAACTAAGATGACAAAACCAAGTTTACCCAATATCTATCCACAAACCCAGCCCTACAAAGGATAATAGGAGAAAAACACCAATACAAGGAGGGAAACTTCACCCTGGAAAAAGCAAGATAGTAACCTTTCATCAAACCCAAAAGAAGCTAACCAATCAAATTTAAAAAATAACGTCAAAAATGACAGGAAGTAACAATCACTATTCCTTAATATCTCTTAACATCAATGGACTCAATGCCCTAATAAAAAGACATAGACTAACTGACTGGATACGTAAACAGGACCCTACATTTTGCTGCTTACAGGAAACACACCTCAGGGTCAAAGACAAACACTACCTTAGAGTAAAAGGCTGGAAGACAATTTTACAAGCAAATGGTCTCAGGAAACAAGCTGGAGTAGCCATTTTAATATCAGATAAAATTGGCTTTCAACTCAAAGTCATCAAAAGAGAATCTGAGGGACACTTCTTGCTGGTCAAAGGAAAAATACAACAAGAAGAACTCTCAATCCTGAACATCTATGCTCCAAATGCAGGGGCACCCTCTTTCGTAAAAGAAACTTTATTAAAGCTCAAAGCACACATTGCACCTAACACAATAATTGTGGGTAACTTCAACACTGCACTTTCCTCAATGGACCGATCAGGAAAACAGAAACTAAACAGGGACACAATGAAACTAATTGAAGCTTTGGACCAATTAGATTTAACAGATATATATAGAACATTCTATCCTAAAGCAAAAGAATATACCTTTTTCTCAGCACCTCATGGTACCTTCTCCAAAATCGACCATATAATTGGTCACAAGACAGACCTCAACAAATATAAGAAGATCGAACTAATCCCATGCCTCCTATCAGATCACTATGGAGTAAAAGTGGTCTTCAATAGCAACAAAAACAACAGAAAACCCACATACACGTGGAAAGTGAACAATATTCTACTCAATGATACCTTGGTCAAGGAATAAATAAAGAAAGAAATTAAAGACTTTTTAGAACACAATGAAAATGAAGACACAACATACCCAAATCTATGGGACATAATGAAAGCAGTGCTAAGAGGAAAACTCATAGCCCTGAGTGCCTCCAAAAAGAAAATGGAGAGAGCATACATTACCAGCTTAATGACACACCTGAAAGCCCTGGAACAAAAAGAAGCTATTTCACCCAGGAGGAGTAGAAGGCAGGAAATCATCAAACTCAGGGCCGAAATCAGTCAAGTAGAAACAAAGAGAACCATACAAAGAATCAACAAAACCAGGAGCTGGTTCTTTGAGAAAATCAACAAGATAGATAAACCCTTAGCCAGACTGACCAAAGGGCACAGAGAAAGTATCCAAATTAACAAACTTAGAAATGAAAAGGGAGATATAACAACAGAAACTAAGGAAATTCAAAAAATCATCAGATCCTACTATAAGATCCTGTCTGTACTCAACACAACTGGAGAATCTGGAGGAAATGGACAATTTCCTTGACAGATACCAAATACCAAAATTAAATCAGGACCAAATAGATCATCAAAACAGTCCCATAATGCCTAAAGAAATAGAAGGAGTCATAGAAAGTCTTCCAACCAAAAAAAAGCACAGGACCAGATAGTTTCAATGCAGAATTCTATCAGACCTTCAAAGAAGAGTTAACACCAATACTCTTCAAACTATTCCACAAAATAGAAACAGAAGGAACACTACCCAATTCCTTCTACGAAGCCACAATTACACTGATACCAAACCACACAAAGATCCAACAAAGAAAGAGAACCTCAGACCAATTTCCCTTATGAA
This sequence comes from Apodemus sylvaticus, assembly GCF_947179515.1. Taxonomy (NCBI): domain Eukaryota; kingdom Metazoa; phylum Chordata; class Mammalia; order Rodentia; family Muridae; genus Apodemus; species Apodemus sylvaticus. The sequence goes on from NC_067484.1 coordinate 85,673,819, forward strand.
CATCGATGCAAAAATACTCAATAAAATTCTTGCCAACCGAATCCAAGAACACATCAAAATGATCATCCACCATGATCAAGTAGGCTTTATCCCGGGAATGCAGGGTTGGTTCAATATATGAAATCCATCAATGCAATCCACTACATAAACAAACTCAAAGAAAAAAAACCACATGGTCATTTCATTGGATGCTGAAAAAGCATTTGACAAAATTCAGCATCCTTTCATGCTTAAAGTCTTGGAAAGAACAGGAATTCAAGGCCCATACCTAAACATAGTAAAAGCAATATAAAGCAAACCGGTAGCCAGCATCAAACTAAATGGAGAGAAACTTGAAGCAATCCCACTAAAATCAGGGACTAGACAGGGCTGCCGCCTTTCTCCTTATCTTTTCAATATTGTACTTGAGGTACTAGCTCGGGCAATTCGACAACATAAGGAGGTCAAAGGGATACAAATTGGAAAGGAAGAAGTCAAACTATCCTTATTTGCAGATGACATGATAGTCTACCTAAGTGACCCAAAAACTCCACTAGAGAACTCCTACAGCTGATAAACAACTTCAGCAAAGTGGCAGGTTATAAAATCAACTCAAGCAAATCAGTGGTGGCCTTCCTATACTTAAAGGATAAGCAGGCTGAGAAAGACATTAGGGAAATGACCCCCTTCACAATAGCCACAAACAGTATAAAGTATCTTGGGGTGACTCTTACCAAACATGTGAAAGATCTGTATGACAAGAACTTCAAGACTCTGAAGAAGGAAATGGAAGAAGACCTCAAAACATGGGAAATCCTCCCATGCTCATGGATCGGTAGAATCAATATAGTTAAAATGGCCATTTTGCCAAAAGCAATATACAGATTCAATGCAATACCCATCAAAATCCCAACTCAATTCTTCACAGAGTTAGAAAGAGCAATTATCAAATTCATCTGGAACAACAAAAAACCCAGGATAGCTAAAACTATTCTCAGCAACAAAAGAAAGTCTGGGGGAATCAGTAACCCTGATCTCAAGCAATACTACAGAGCAATAGTGTTAAAAACTGCATGGTATTGGTACAGTGACAGGCAGGAGGATCAATGGAACAGGAGTGAAGATCCAGAAATGAACCCACACATCTATGGCCACTTGATCCTCGACAAAGAGGCTGAAAACATCCAATGGAAAAAAGATAGCCTTTTCAACAAATGGTGCTGGTTCAACTGGAGGTCAGCATGCAGAAGAATGCGAATTGATCCATCCTTGTCTCCTTGTACTAAGCTCAACTCCAAATGGATCAATGACCTCCACATAAAGCCAGACACTCTGAAGCTAATAGAAAAGAAACTGGGGAAGACCCTTGAGGACATCGGTACAGGGAGAAAGTTTCTGAACAGAACGCCAATAGCATATGCTCTAAGATCAAGAATTGACAAATGGGACCTCATAAAATTACAAAGTTTCTATAAGGCAAAGGACACCATCAAGAGGACAAATCGGCAACCAACAAATTGGGAAAAGATCACCAATCCTACATCAGATAGAGGGCTAATATCGAATATATATAAAGAACTCAAGAAGTTAGACTCCAGAAAACCAAACAACCCTATTAAAAATGGGGTACAGAGTTAAACAAAGAATTCTCACCTGAAGAACTTTGGATGGCAGAGAAACTTCTTAAAAAATGCTCAACTTCTTTAGTCATTAGGGAAATGCAAATCAAAACAACCCTGAGATTTTACCTTACACCAGTCAGAATGGCCAAGATAAAAATTCAGGAGACAGCAGGTGTTGGAGAGGGTGTGGAGAAAGAGGAACACTCCTCCACTGCTGGTGGGGTTGCAAATTGGTATAACCACTCTGGAAATCAGTCTGGCGTTTCATCTGAAAACTGGGCACCTCACTTCCAGAAGATCCTGCTATACCACTCCTGGGCATATACCCAGAGGATTCCCCACCATGTAATAAGGATACATGCTCTACTATGTTCATAGCAGCCCTATTTATAATTGCCAGAAGCTGGAAAGAACCCAGGTATCCCTCAACAGAAGAGTGGATGCAAAAAATGTGGTATATCTACACAATGGAGTACTATTCTGCCATTAGAAACAATGAATTCATGAAATTCTTAGGCAAATGGATGGAGCTAGAGAACATCATACTAAGTGAGGTAATCCAGACTCAAAAGGTGAATCATGGTATGCACTCACTAATAAGTGGATATTAACCTAGAAAACTGGAATACCCAAAACATAATCCACACATCAAATGAGGTACAAGAAGAAAGGAGGAGTGGCCCCTGGTTCTGGAAAGACTCAGTGAAGCAGTATTCGGCAAAACCAGAAAGGGGAAGTGGGAAGGCGTGGGTGGGAGGACAGGGGGAGAGAAGGGAGCTTATGGGACTTTTGGGGAGTGGGGGGCTAGAAAAGGGGAAATCATTTGAAATGTAAATAAAAAATATATCGAATAAAAAAAAACAAAAAAAAGTATTTACCAGAGCACGTATCTCACCTTTGCAGACCGTTTATT
>NC_067484.1:85681332-85796332 GCF_947179515.1 Apodemus sylvaticus
ATATCCTCACAAATAGGATTGGAAGGTTGGGTTTTACTTCCAATTACCTTTTCAATTAACTAAGAAGGGCTTCATGGATAGAAAAAAAATTGTACTAATAGGATTGCTAGAGGAAAAGGGTCATTCTGAGAGAATGTCAACCCAACACTTTTAAGGGATTTTTTAAAATAATGAACAAGGTTAGCCATTGTAGACAAACGAGCTTCTTCTGGTGTCAACTGCCTGGAAGAATGCACCAGACTGTCAATATCCATGTGAATCAATAACTACTTAATCACATTACATCGTTAGGCATGAATTTCATAAATATTTACAGTTCTGATTTTTTATTTAAATGTCATTATCATTATAATAAAATACCTGCTTCCTATTACGCCTATTACTTGAAGAAAAGTAAAATGAAAAATTGTGCAGCATTCTCTAGTGTGAGGGTCTTTTTATTGTTGTGGGTGCAGATGCTGTGCTTAGCTTAGTGCTGGCTGGGGAGGGTCCAAGGCTGTGTGTGTTCATCCTCCTCAGGCTGAGTCCAGTGACCTAGAGCTCTCAGTCAGTGTTCTTTTCTATTCTCAGAACCTTTCCCCTTATGAAACTCCTTGTACATGTGCCAGCTGACTTCTGAATTGAAAGGTATTAGTAAGACTTCTCAGAACTTTAAAGACAACTTTATTCTTTGCTCAGTGGTCTCTCTTTAGATAGGCTAGGAGTCAGAATTTATGCTACATATAAATCTATAAATCTTTTGATTCTTTGCTGTGGTATTTATTAGTTTTTCTAGTTTTCTTCTTAGAATAGATTTTCCCATTTCTTTAAAGTGTGCATTAATGAGTGTGTGTGTGTGTGTGTGTGTTTGTGTATGTATGTTTATATGTATATGTGTGTGTTTGTGTATGTATGTTTTATATGTGTATGTGTGTGTGTTTGTGTGTGTTTTTGTTTGTTTGTGTGTGTGTATGTGTGTGTATGTTTATATGTATATGTGTGTTTGTGTGTGTGTATGTTTTGTATGTGTATGTGTGTGTGTTTGTGTGTGTTTGTGTGTGTGTGTGTTTGTATGTGTATGCTTATATGTATATGTGCGTGTTTGTGTGTGTGTATGTTTTGTATGTGTATGTGTGTGTGTTTGTGTGTGTTTGTGTGTGTATGTTTATATGTATATGTGCGTGTTTGTGTGTGTGTATGTTTTGTATGTGTATGTGTGTGTGTTTGTGTGTTTGTGTGTTTGTGTGTTTGTGTGTGTGTTTGTGTGTGTATGTTTATATGTATATGTGCGTGTTTGTGTGTGTGTATGTTTTGTATGTGTATGTGTGTGTGTTTGTGTGTATTTTTGTTTGTTTGTATGTGTGTGTATGTTTATATGTATATGTGTGTGTTTGTGTGTGTGTATGTTTTGTATGTGTATGTGTGTGTGTTTGTGTGTGTTTTTGTTTGTTTGTGTGTATGTGTGTGTGTGTGTGTGTGTGTGTGTGTGTATGTAGGTGTTGCCATGTCCATGTGGGTGAAAGTGCCTTTGTATGGCAGAGCTGTCAGATACCTGTGGAGCTGGACTTAACAGCCAGTTGTGAGCTGTACCGGGAAACCAAGTTGGCTCCTTTATAAGACCAGTAGATCCTTTTAAACTGATGAACCATCTTTCTAGTCCTGATGGTGAGAGACCAAATTTTGGGTTAGACTCCATCTTAGAGAACCTGACCTAAGTTTGGACTCAAGGCCTGTACCTAGCATTAGTTTCCAAGTTACCCCCCCAACAAAACCTGAGCCTAGCTCCAGTTCCTAGACTAACCCCAACAGAACCTGAATCTCTAGGTTAATTTTCCCCAACAAACCTGCATCTAGCGTCAGTATCCAGGTTACAAACCCACCCTGCCTAACAACCACCAATTAGAAAGAAATCAGAAGTTAAGTTTATGGTTAGTTTATGGTTTGGCTCCCAGCACCAGCCAATTATGCTAAAGGCCACACTAGCACAACAGTTAGATGGCAGCTGCAAGGCTAGAAACACTCACCCCTCCCTTTCTGCTTTTTTATTTTAAGATTTATTTATTTATTATATGTAAGTACACTGTAGCTTCCTTCTGATATCACAGGAGGGCATCAGATCTCATTACGGATGGTTGTGAGCCACCATGTGGTTGCTGAGATTTGAACTCAGGACCTTCAGAAGAGCAGTCAGTGCTCTTAACCGCTAAGCCATCTCTCCAGCCCCGCCTTGCTGCTTTCTATAAAACCTCGCTCCATGAGCGATCGGGGCTCTTCTCCGCCAAAACAGTCCTGCGGGCTGGCGGTGGACTAAGCCCACCATCGAGCTTGTGAGCAAAGACCCTTATGCGATTGTGTCAGATCAGCTCCTGACTGGTCTTTCCAGGCTCGTGAACGTTACGTTTCATGGCACAACAATGTTTACTACTTTTCAAGGATTTGGGAACATGGGGTAAAGTTCCATCCTTTGTTATATTAAAAATGATGAATTTACTTCAACTACATTAGAGCTAACTACACTGTGTGGACTTGCTGGTCAACCAGTCTAACTAATCAGAAAGGTCTGGCTCATGTGAAAGACAATGTCTCAAGTATATTGACCCTTGGTTTATACACACCACCACCATCACCATCACCTCTACCACCACTATCACTACCACCAGCAGCAACAGTAACAGTAACAAAAACATTTACTAATGTCAGACCAAGATTCTAGATATTTCTATAATAAGCATTAAGCAAGATCATCCCTAAGTCCCTGAAACAATGTGTGAGCAGTGCTCATTTCCCCAAATTTGTTTGAGTCAGTCAGCAGGGGTTTGGTGACTTAGCTTATTTTCTCTCTCATCTGCCCCGTGTTACTGAAGTTCTAGATGGGAAAATGCCAACAACCTTGGGATTATAAAACATTTTTCTGTGTTTTAAAACATGGAAATACTATACTCATATTTTTTCCAAATAGACTGAGACTTTAGACCGTTGGTTCTCAACATCCCTAAGTCTGCAGGCCTTTAATACAATTCCTTACATTGTGGTGACACCTAACCTTAAGTTTTGTTTCTACTTCATAATTATAATTTTGCCAGTTATGAATCATAATGTAAATGTTTTTAGAAGTAGAGGTTTCCCAAAAGGGGGTGTAGCCAACATGTTCAGGTTGAGAACTGCTGATTTAGACATGGGTAGTTTTCGTTAAAGTGGGTTCTAGAGAACAGGCTTGTCTTTCTTTCTTTCTTTCATGCTTTCTTTCTTTCTTTCTTTCTTTCTTTCTTTCTTTCTTTCTTTCTTTCTTTCTTTCTTTCTTTCTTTCTTTCTTCCTTCCTTCCTTCCTTCCTTCCTTTCTTCCTTCCTTCCTTCCTCTCTCTACCTTTCTTTTATTAATCATTTTATCTGTTTACATTTCAAATGATATCCCCCTTCCTAGTTACCCTTCCACATGCCCCTCATCCCATCTCCCCTCTCCTCCCTCCCCTTTGCCTCTATGAGGGTGCTCCTCCAACCACTCATCCACTCCTGCCTTACTCCCCCATCATCCCCCTATGCTGGGGCAGCAAGTCTCCACAGTACCAAGGGCTTTCAGTCCCATTGATGTCAGTTAAGGCCATCCTCTGCTACATGTGTATCTGGAGCCATGGCTCCCTCCATGTATACTCTTTAGATGGTGGTTTAGTCCCAGGAGCTCTGGGCGGTCCAGGTAGTTGATATTGTTTTTCCTATAGGGTTGCAATATCCTTCATCTCCTTCAGTCCTTCCCCTAGCTCTTCCATTGTAGTTTTTGGACTCAGTCCTATGGTTGGCTGTGAGAATCTGCATCTATATGGGTCAGATGCTGGTAGAACTTCTCAGGGAACAGTCATACTAGGCTCCTGAGAACAGGTTTTAATAGCATAAATAATTGCAAATAGTTCTCAACTATGTTACCAGATTCTTTCTGTTTCCCAGGGATTCCAGCTTCCTTAAATGTGTGGACTTTTAGTCTGTATGTGAGAATGCTAAGGAGGGAAAGCATTTATTTAAACCATTGTGTAGCAAAACCCTAGCATCTTATAATTCTCAATAGTTTCCTTTAGATATAGATAGTAGATATTTCTTAGTCATGATTGTAAAAGAGTTCCAGGCTTTTGCAACTCTCAGAGCTTAGCACAACTGACTCTATGGTGGAAGTACTGTTCAGGCTGTAAATCTCAGCATGTAGACAGCACCACCTGCCAAATGAAAACACAGACCTAATCCATCAAAGTCCATAGATCTGGGAAAGTCTCTAAATGTCTCAACCTTGTGTTTTGGCTTCTGTAGTTCCACTTCTGGCTAACTGTTCTTATTAAGTGAAGTGTGTCAAACCAGAATGTCTTTTTGTGCTTAAAAGCTACCTCCTGAGAAAGGCTCAGGGAGATCCCAAGCACTGGGATCCCAAGCACCCAGAGTAGTCCCTGGCTGGCTTATAGACTTTCTATTCACTTAAACCCATGTTTGAGAAGTCTTTTGGGAAGGAAGAATTCCACAACATTTCTAGAGGTCCCACCAAGATCCCGCAGACCAGACCTCAAGAGCTGCTTGTATTGAGGAAGAGAAAGAGTGCAGTAGTTAGGGGACTCCTACGGGAGTGTCCAGCCTGAGATGGAGCAGGTCCCCAGGGTTCCTTCTAATCAATTGTTACCTAATGTTTCAGCTTCAGAGGGATTACAATATCACCTCCAACGAAAGCAAATTAGAAGGTCACCTCTCTCTTAGGTAAGTCTGACTGAGTTGCCTTCTGTTTTCACATACAGGAGAGGTTTAATGCAACCACTGATTCAGTGTCTGGGAAACATGTGAGATATAAATGGATTTCCCTGTCTCTTGAGGTGTATGAATATTTGGTGGCCACCCCTTGTTGTCGAAATTATTTAATCCTGACCCAGGATTTCTACTCTGCCTTTGACCCTTTATTTCCCAGATAAAAGACACACACCTTTATATTTACAATAAGCCTTAAACAGCCTAAGAGCTGGGCGAATACCTACTTTCCATGCTAATGGAATCTACTTTCCTATTGATAACTACAAGTTATTACTTTCTAGTTACTATGTTTCATCTGGGCCACTCTTAACTCCCATTGGCTAGCCCCCAGGCTATGTTTGTATGGCTCACTAAACCATGGTGTCTTCTCCTTCCTCCTCCTTACCTTCTTCCTCTCCTCATGGTCCCCCTCCAACCTCAACCCTGTGAAGCCTAAACCCCACCCATGTCTCTTCTGCCCAGCTATTGGCTGCTGGCATCTTTATTTACTAATCAGTGATAACTTGAGGACAGAGTCACTTAGTGCCTATGGACTTTCTCATCTCGGAGGCAGCCAGTCTTAGGGGCCCAGTATTAGCATTAGAATACAAACAGCATCAAGCCAACCCACTACAACTGCTGGCTGTCTTCTCTCCCTCCCTCCTCCCTTCCTCCCTTCCTTCCCTCCCTCCCTCCCTCCCTCCCTCCCTCCCTCCCTCCCTCCCTCCCTCTTTGTGTCTGTGTATTTTTGTATCTTTTTTTTTTTTTTGACAATTCTGTTTCCCTGTATTGACCAGTGGCTTTCTTTGGTGTGAGGATCCCCTGGCTTAAGACCTTTTTACCCTCTTCTGTTGGGGAAAACAAACCCTTTTCTCTCTACCACTTTGCACAGAAAACCTAAACAAGCAAATAAACAAATAAACCAGCATGTCCCACTCTGGGAGCAGGCATGTTTGGTTATTTTGTTGCTTGACACCAACTCATCATCAGGGTTGGTCCTTGCATGAAGGTGAGAGCTGGAGCCTCTCATCCAAGGCTCCCTGCCATCTAAGTGGAATGCTCACAGTTCCCCTGGGTTAGCCTCCCCTCTGCATCCTGCCCACCATAATTAGTCTCAGAGAAGGGGAAAAGCTCCCCTGGGTTGAACCCAAAGATAAAGATTTCCATTTCTTTCTCTTTTATGATTTGCATTGCCTTTTAAATTAGTGATCTAAATAATTGGAAAACTTAAAATCAAAGACTCCCTGACAAAAGTAAACAAGCAAAACCCCAAACACTCCTAGGCTAGGCAAGATATACCTACCAAACAACGCAGCCTAGAGAGAACACACTTTTCCTTCTATCCAACACTGACCAATGGAACATTAAGCACTTTTTTTTACTAGGTCCTTTTAAAAAAGATTAAAGACAGCTGCTAAAAAGGTTTCCTTTGTCAGCCAGTCAGCCCCAGATATTAGAAATAAGTTCTAAAAATTTGAAAAATGTAAAGGTATAAATAGGTCTCAGTTGCTGGATGTATTTCAAAAGATGTTCAACAGCAGAAGACTGATTGGAACAAGACCTTTTGGATAAACTGAAAGCCTTATCATCTTTCTGATAATGAGACACAGACTTATAGATACCCAGAAAAATTTTGGTGTCTTACTCTCTATCAGAAGAATATCTCTTAGCTGAAAGTTCTGCCTCCAATCAAAACATACAGTTGGACTATGTCTCAGATTGACAGCGATTCCCAGGTGTATGGGTAGAAATCAACCATTACAGGAACAGTATAACACCAAGCTCCTATGGGTAGCTTCAACTAGCCAGGTTAGCTACCCCCGTCCAGATTGAACAATGCCCAATGATCCTGGAAACAAAGGGGAAATTTCAGGGCATATTGCCTAGCTTAAAGAAATGGGCATCTGGGTATCCTGCCTGCCACCCTGGAATACACCTTTCCTGCCTGTGAAGAAACAGGGGACCTCTGATTCTTAATGAGTGTAACTCTTCCTAAGAAATAGGTTGTATACTGTCTTGGAGCTGAGAGATGCGTTCTTCAGCCTCCCGTTGGCTATGGTGAGCCATTCCATCTTTGCTTTAAAATGGATAGACCCAGAGGGAGGTTACAGCAGGCAACTTATATGGGCAAACTTGTCCTAAAATTGTAAATACTGAATTCCTGCCTCTCTATCAGAGATATCCTGGGAAAATAGATTATAAAAGGGCCACTGAGAGACTGCTGCAAGAGTTACAGACCTAGGGTCCGTCAGCTAAGAAAGTCCAACTCTGTATATTAGATACTACCTATCCTGGCTACCAGCTAAGTGGAGGCAAAAGGAGCCCAGCTCAGAGTAGGATTGCTGTCATCATCTTTTGGATCTCAACTCCAAAGACTAAAAGGCAGGTTTGAGAGTTCCTAGTGCAGCTAGGTATTGCTGCCTGAAGATACCAGAGTTTGTGGAAATCATCAGGCTAAGATACCTCAGCAGAAAGTGGGACACTGAGCCCCTCATCTGAACTGAGATTAAACAAAAGACACTGGAGGCTTTAAAGCCAGCTCTGACTTCAGCACCCACCCTAGCATGTCCAAATATCTCAAAAGACAAAAGGGGCCCTTTAGAGCCATGCAAACACCTTGTGACATACAATTAGACCTTGCATGCACAGGACATCCTACCTATCTAAGCTGCAGCAGCTACTGCTAATAGAATGAAAAAGACAAGTTATGTCTGAGTCAATCTTATAGTCACAGCACTCTACACCATTGAGGCCCGCCTCCTATGATCCCCAGGATAATGGCTGCCTAATGCCTGTGTGAGCCTCCCATGCTACCCTTAAGTCTCATTTGGGAAACCCATTGTCATCAATCCTGCTATTCTATTACCTGATAAGAACCCATGACTGTAATGAGAAACTGGGTATGCAGGAGATGCAGTAGTTGCTTTAACTGATGTGACCCAGACTCTCAGATGAGGAAACAAAGCTTTTTTGTTTCCCCCATACGAAGGTGAAATTTTCTTTTCCTCATCTGAGAGTCTGGGTCACACCAGTCAGTTCTGTTTGTTTGTTTATTTTTTTATTTTCTATATTCTTTGTTTACATTTCAAATGATTTTCCCTTTCCCGGTTTCCCCTTCCCCGTAAGTCTCAAAAGCCCTCTTCCCTCCACCCATTTCCCAATCAACCCCCTCCCACTTCTCTGTCCTGGTAATCACCTACAATGCTGCATCAAGCCTTTCCAGGACCAGGGCCCTCTCCTTCCTTCTTCTTGGGAATGATTTGATATATGAGTTGTGTCTTGGGTATTCAGAGCTTCTGGGCTAATATCCACTTATCAGTGACTGCATTCCGTGTGTGTTCTTTTGTGAATGAGTTACTTCACTCAGGATGATTTTTTTCCAGTTCCAGCCATTTGCCTAATAATTTCATGAATTCATTGTTTTTAATTGCTGAGTAGTAATCCATTGTGTAAATGTACCACATTTTCTGTATCCATTCCTCCACTGAGGGACAAAACCTTACAAAGGTTCTATAAGGCAAAGGACATTGTCAAAAGGACAAAATGGCAACCAACAAATTGGGAAAAGATCTTTACCAACCCTATATCTGACAGAGGGCTAATATCCAATATATACAAAGAACTCAAGAAGTTAGACTCCAGAGAGCCAAATAACCCTATTAAAAATGGGGTACAGAACTAAACAAAGAATTTTCACCTGAAGAACTTTGAGAAGCACCTTAAGAAATGTAATAACATCATTAGTCATTAGGGAAATGCAAATCAAAACAACCCTGAGATTTCACCTCACACCAGTCAGAATGGCTAAGATTAAAAACTTAGGAGACAGCAGGTGTTGGTGAGGATGTGGAGAAAGAGGAACACTCCTCCACTGCTGGTGAGATTGCAAGCTGGTACAACCACTCTGGAAATCAGTCTGGCGATTCCTCAGAAAACTGGGCATGTCACTTCCAGAGGACCCTGCTATCCCACTCCTGGGCATATACCCAGAGGATTCCCAGGCATGCAGTAAGACACATGCTCCACTATGTTCATAGCAGCCTTATTTATAATAGCCAGAAGCTGGAAAGAACACTAGTCAGTTTTGCTCTCTGTGTTGAGGTACCTGGCTTGGGCCCAACTCATTTTAGTTAAAGTGTCATGCTCTTTCTACTATGCATATACATACGATCTATAGAGAAAGAAGACTCCTGAAGGAAAAATGCCCTGGCCTTTCTAGCGGCTAGTTGTCCTCCCCTATGAATCGCTGTCCTCCACCGCCAGGCTGCGGACCTGCTGCCTAAAAAAATGGCCCTAAGATCAGTGGGGCCTATTAATATTCTGGTGACATACGCAGACCCAGTGCTGTTCTGAGACTCCATGGTACGACCAAGAAGAAATGAAAGATGCAAAAAGAAGGAATTGACGGCTCCAACCCATAGGTAAGTGGAGAACACCAGAAGGAAAGACCATTCTCCCAGAAACAACAAGCAGGACTCATCATAACTGACCTTCACCTGGCTTTTACAAAACTTTCTGAATTTCCCAGATCAAGGTATGTTATATCTAGATGAAACAGCCTAGAGTGGGATGTCTCAGCCAGACGCCAGGTTTGTGCTCAAATAAATCCAAGACAGAGAGCCCTTTCCCAGGAAGGGGTCCAAATAAGAAACCAACCCCTCATGAACTCCAGGAAAACTGACTTCCCCAAAGACCTAGCTTGTCAGGAGAGGTGACAAATACCTTTTAGTTTTTATAGATCTTTTCCAGGTGAATAAACACATTCCTCACCCAGACTTAAACTGCTCAAATAGCTAAACCACCCCTCTAGGAACTAGTCTCTGGTTTAACCTCCCCTAGCAATGGGGTACAACAATGGCCAGCTTTTCATAGCCAAGACCTCTCAATTAACAGCTAAAGCTTTAGACATAGACTGAAAACTTCATTTTGAATATAGAATGCTGAGTTCTGTGCAGGTAAAAAATAAAACAACAGATACAGAAAAGGAATTGGCTAGAGTGATCACAGACCAGCAGCAACCTCTGTTTATCTTGATCTTCACTCTGCCTTAAATGTCTGCCTGTTTTGGAGTTATGGGAGTTTATGTTTTGAGAGATAGGAATACAGAGTTTCCAACTCTATGCACACCCTGTGTTGCCCCCTTTCCCCCTTTCTCCTTCCCCCTCTCCCCCCCCCCCATTGCTAGGGTCAGACTAGTTTCCATTGCAAAAATTGGGGTTTTAAAACAGAGGCTTAAAAAACACATACATGAATATATAGAAAGAAAGCTCCTGTACAGGCTGGTTTTATGTGTCAACTTGACACAGGCTGGAGTTATCACAGAGAAAGGAGCTTCAGGTGAGGAAATGCCTCCATGAGATCCAGCTGTGGGGCATTTTCTCAATTAGTGATCAAGTGGGGAGGGCCCCTTGTGGGTGGTTCCACCTTTGGGCTGGTATTCTTGGGTTCTATAAGAGAGCAGGCTGAGCAAGCCAGGGGAAGCAAGCCAGTAAGGAACATCCCTCCATGGCCTCTGCATCAGCTCCTGCTTCCTGACCTGCTTAAGTTCCAGTTCTGACTTCCTTTGGTGATGAACAGCTGTGAGGAAGTGTAAGCAGAATAAACCCTTTCCTCCCCAACTTGCTTCTTGGTTATGATGTTTGTTCAGGAATAGAAATCCTGACTAAGACAGCTCCTTTCTAAAATAATGAACAAGAGGAAATGTAACCCAATGCCCATAAAATTAAAAATCTGGAAATCTCTCTCTCCTCTCTCTCCTCTCTCTCCCTCCCTCCCCCCTCTCCCCCTCTCTCTCTCTAAAATTCTGGTCTTTGATAAACAGAAAACCTGTGGAATCAGACTCTATGCCATAGCATGGGACCCTGGGAATAGAGTTAATTATTCCCAGCAAAAAATTGGTCAGGATTACTGGTTGTGCTGAGGCACCCAGCCCCTGTACTGACTAACTAGACTGTCAGACAAATAACTGAAAAGTCACTGTGACTAGAGACTGCCTAAAGACTGCCTAAACTAAATTTAAAGGACTTACAAGGAGCTGAAACTTTTCTAATATCCCAGACCTTTAACTTAGGCAATTTACCTTGTTCTGATGCCTGCTGTTCTACCTTGTGGTTTAATTCATCTGGATAACTGCAACCTTATTCAACCCCGGAGACTACTTGGTGAACACGTACTAACAGTTTTACTACATGTGCCCTCTCTGATGTTGTCAAGACTAAGTGGACTGATTGATCAGGTGATATTAAAAGTTTCAGTTTCTGAATTAATACAACAACTAGATTCACAGAGACAGACTTACAAAATTGAAGAGGCTTAGACTAATGTATGGTTTGGGAAGCAACATGCTATTTCTATGCTAAATGATGAAGAATAATTAGAAAGAAATCTTGTCATGGTTGAAAAAAAACTCAAGAAGAAAAAGAGACAAAGATATAAATATTAAAAAAAACCATTGATACCAGTTCTCTTAGTCTTCCTGGATAACTACACCGCTATCAACACTGGCTGAGCATTTGATTCAGGTGGAATTACTTGTGGGACCTGCATCTTAAACTATATGACCAATTATGTGTGAATGCAGTAAAATTAATTGTCTGTAGGACAAACTGCGCCTCATTAGAGCAGGGTAAGTCTAGTATTTGACTTATTCACTAAGATCGTTGGGGAATATTATAGGGCCCCAGACCTTAGGAGCCCCCAGACCTTAGCACAACTGACTCCATGATGGAAGTATCACTCAGGCTGCAAATCTCAGCATGTAGACAGCACCACCTGCCAACGTGAAAACATAGACCCAATCCATCAAAGTCCACAGTTCTAGGAAAGTCTCTAAATGCATCAACCTTGCTTTTGGCCTCTGCAGTTCCACTTCTGGCTAACTGTTCTTGTTAACTGAAGTATGTCAACACAGAACATGTCTTTTTGTTCTTAAAAGCTCCCTGCTGAGATAGGCTCAGTACTAGGATCCCAAACACCCAGGTTAGTCAGTAGCAGGCTAATAAGGACATTCTTTTAGCTTATAACCATGTCTGTGCAGTCTTCTCTGGTGAATACCCAACATTATTCATCTATGTTTACTAGCATGTAGCAAGGTACCAAGTCAATATTAAAGACATATGCATACCCCTCAACCTCTCCATGTAGCTGAGGATAACCTTAAACTTCTAACCCTCTTGCCTCCACCCCTCAAGTGTTGAGAAGTCCAAATGTACAGCTCCATGCCCACCTTAAGCCAGTATTTATTATTATTCTTATTAATTAATTATTTTATTTATTTACATCTCGAATATTGCTCCCTCCATGTTCCCCCCTCTAAAAGTTCTTCCACCCATTCCCGCCTCCTTTGCATCTGAGAGGGTGCCCTCCACAGCAATCTCCCTCTCTGGCACATCAAGTCTCTACAGGGTAAGGTGCATTCTCTACCACTGAGGGAAGACAAGGCTGTCCTCTGCTTTATATGTGCCGGGGGCCTCAGAGCAGACTGCATATGATCTTGGTTGGCGGCTTAGTCTTTGGGAGCTCCCGGGAGTCCAGGTTAGTTGACACTGTTGCACTGTTGGTCTTCGTACGTGGTTACCATCCCCTTCCGTTTCTTCAATCCTTCCCCTAACTCATCCACAGAGGTCCCTGACCTCAGTCCAATGCTTGGCTGTGAGTATCTGTGTCTGTCTTAGTGAGCTGCTGGTAGAGTCTCTCAGAGGACAGCCATGCTAGGCTCCTGTCTGCAAGCATAACATAGCATCAGTAATAGTGTCAAGGTTTGGTGCCCAACAATGGGATAGGTCCCAAGTTAGACCAGTCACTGGACAGCCTTTCCTTCAGCCTCCACTCTATTTTCATCCCTGCATTTCTTTAAGACAGGAGCAATTTTAGATCGACATTTTTGAAAGTGGGTTGGTGTCCCCATGCCTCCACTGGGGGCCCTATCAAAATACAGGAGGTGATCTCTTCTGGTTCCATATCTGGTTCAACTGTTGGACATTTCAGTTAAGGTCACCACATTGAGTCCTGGTAGGTCTCTGAGACTTTCTAGAAGTTTCCCCTACCCCAAACCCCAGCAGCTACAGATTTCCATTTATTCTCCTGGTCCTCTAGGCTTCTCTCCTATCTCCCCCATACCTGATTTTGCCCCCATTTTCTCCTTCCCCTTCCCGTCTCCCACTCAGATTCCATCCTCTCTCTGCTGTCCACGATTACTTTGTTCCCCCTTCTAAGTGTAATTGAAGCATCCTCACTTGGTCTTTCCTTCTTGTTTAAGTTCTTAGGGTCGGTGAGTTGTATCATGGGTATTCTGTATTTTGGCTAATATCTACTTATCAGTGAATATATACCATGCATGTTCTTTTGGGTCTGGGTTACCTCACTCAGGATGATATTTTCTAGATCAATTCATTTGCCTGAAAAAATTCATGATATTCTTGTTTTTAACAGCTGTTAAAATATTCTGTTGCATAGATGTACCACATTTTCTGTATCCATTGTTTGGTTAAGGGACATCTGGGTTGCTTCCAGTTTCTGGCTATTACAAACAAGGCTAAAGAAATATTTTAAATAAATGCAATATAATTCTATCTAGGGCTAAACTAGGACATTTTATGGAGTACAGAACTGACTTTAGTTATATGGTTTCAGTTATTTGCAGTTAGCTGATGAAAGAATTATTTCTCCTGAAAGGCAGCATGAGAGTTATGTCTGATATGGTGGAAAAACTATAAGTTTAGTTGCATGGGAACATCCACATGCACATGTGTGAATGATTATTCAACAATACTGCACTTCAGACATATATCCACGTATTGATAATATACATTTTTATTCACACTAATAACCTTGTATCAGTATACTAGTATGCAGACAAAAATTTAATGGCAGAATTTATAATGGCAGAATGGTGTTAATTTGAATCCAGTGATGGATGATACACTCTAGATCTCTAGCCCTAGATAGAATCAATGCAGATCCACTTTCAGTGTTCAAAGTGTGATCTAAAGGTTGACCACTAGATGGCAATCTATATCGATGAATTCTGTAGTTTTCCTTGCACACGTTATAGGGTGGACAAATTTTCATGCACTGAAATATTTTAAGACAAATTGACTTGCATTAGTTGGAGCGCATGAAGAAACTTTTCAAATAATATTGAAATAGAGTTTTTGAATTTGCTATTTTTTTGTAATTTGTTGTAATTTTTCCTCTGTTCATGTTTTCGGTTACAGCTAAGTAGCCAGTATTTCTAGCACCTAACTGCCAGTGTTGTATATGGGAGAAAGTGTGGTTCTTGCAGGAAAATAATAATTTTAGGTCTCAGTCATTTGTGGAAAAATGTATTATTAGCAGTATTTACAAGATTGGATTGATTAAAGGCACTATCCCACCCCTAAAAGCCCCCGAAGGACACTTCCCTGGCCCAAAAATGTAATATGGAGTTACCTTTTTTCTCTCTAAAGGGAGGGTGTGTGGGACCCCCAAATGGAGACCTTATAGTGTAGCATTTTTTTATGGGCATTCCCTAGGGGAAAAGCATGCTGGATATTATTTATAAGCCAGTGTTGTATATAATGTCTCCATTGAAACATTCTATCCTGCAGAAGCTCCTTAAGCAAGGAGGTAAAAAACTCAAACTAGCTTCAGGAAGTTCCTGAAATTGGCCAGTTTTACTAGGCTCCTCCCCAGAGTTAGTAATGAAAACCAAGGTTCCCTCTCAGAGTAAGTGAAGCTAAACTTCGAAGAAGTCACCAGTCCAGCTGCCTGGAAAAGACTTTGAATAGTTACTTGGAAAGGACACTCTTCAACCCCCAGCTGCCTGCACTGTACTCCAGGTTCCTAATTTTTATGAGCTGTTACCCATGATAGGATAATGCAGGGTTTGGTGATGCAGCTGTCTTTGAGTCATTTGTGCTCCTGTAAGTAACCCCTCATCCACCCATATTCTTGTAACCAACAAGACTCGTTGGTTCACTAAGTTGGACTTTCGTGGTATCCATACTTTGGTCTGTTGTAGGAGTGAGTAGATGGATATGTTGTGTTTCCCTAGGAAAACTTTTGCCACACAGCACCTAGGTGAGAAATACTATGTGGAGTGAGTGTAGATAAGTATGAAAAGAGGAAATAAATCTAACCTAAAGATATACCCAAGACACTAACAGTGAATTCTTAAACATTAGTGTCCCAATCCTAAAAGAATTTTTAAAGTCACAGATTGCCATTTTTAATACCGTGAGAAGTACTTAACATTGGTTAGATTATTAACAGAACTTGGAGGTAAATTACATCCTGTTTGCAAGGGGTACCTGGAATTGAGCCCGTGTCAATGAGCCAAACTGAGCTGATACAAACAGGACTGTCGCAGGCACATCTTCCACACCTCTGTGGCACACTATTATTGCTACAGGTTTATGTGCATATTAATAAGCTTGTGAGTTTATAAGCTGAAACAGTACAAAAGGCAGATACTGCCACTTTTTTTTTTTTTAAACCAGACTAAATAGAGAAATCTTTTGGTGAGCTGTCACTGAAGTCATATATGGGTACAATTAAATACCACGCCCACGTTGTCCACAAGTAGACTTGATACTGTTACCAAGTCTCGGGTAGAAAGCGATTCAAGTCTGATTGATCACTTCTGCTGGTTGGTTTTAAATTAAGCAATCAGATTTGATTTATTGTTCTTTGCTGCCATCCTGTGGATATTTGAGATATGAATAAAGTGGAGGGATTCAGTGCTGAATAAATGACCGGAGCCCTCTGCTTTGTGGGGTAACATAACAACAAATGTCTGGGTTGAGCACGGGTCTTCTGTCTGCAGAAAGAATGGCCTTAGGCGGCATTCATTCATTCTCTCCATCCTTCACTCCTGGAAGACACAGGCCTACTTTAAAACGGCCCTTGCATAATGCATGGGGGAGAAAATTCTCAGGAGGATTTACAAATTCAGAGAAATGATGGTCTCTCATTCTTAAATATTTCTGTTGGGGTGGGGCATCTATTTCCACCTTAATTTTCATCTGATCGGGAGATTTCTTTCTGAAAAGTCTTTCTAAACTAGGCTTTGAAAAATATCTGTCATATGGAAGTGGTAATGAGAGTGCCGGAGCTGATGGGTAAAGAGCTGGGCTGATTTATTTTGGAATGTCACTACTTCAGGCTTTATCTTCCTTTTATATCTTAATGAAACATGCCGCTATTATGCAAGTATTCTTGCTGTTACGGCAGAATAATATGCCCTTCAGTGGAAGGAAAGTCTCTTTTAGGCAAAGCAATGCAAAAATACTTTCCTTACAGACAGCAGATATTGAATTATTTTCTAAAAGAAGGGGAACTTTGAATCACCCACTTTTAGCATCAAACAGACTCCTTACTCTTGCATAGTTGCATTTAATGAAAAATTGTATAAGGTGTCAGGAATTAATATAAACAATATTAGTGTTTACCACTGTAGTGTTGAGTCAAATAAAATCATTAATTAGTATCTACTTGTAAGTCAACATTTCTATTTCATGTAAAAA
Source organism: Apodemus sylvaticus (assembly GCF_947179515.1). NCBI lineage: Eukaryota > Metazoa > Chordata > Mammalia > Rodentia > Muridae > Apodemus > Apodemus sylvaticus. Next base: position 85,697,571 of record NC_067484.1, read on the forward strand.
GATCTGATGAGCTTTAATATACACAAAAAAATATCATAGAAGAAAACTGAGGTCCAACACTCATCCTTCCTTCTTTCCTTTCTCCCCCCCCCCCCACTTTGTTTTTGGAAAGCTTCACTACGCAGTGCTGGCTGGATTTCCTAGAACTTACTATGTAATTCAAATTGATCTTGAATTCATGGAGGTACACCTGCCTCTGCCACCCAAGTGCTGGGATTAAAGGTGTGTGCTACCACATTTGGCTTCAATCTATCACCTATTTTGTTTAGTTACTTTCTCATAACAGGCTTTGATATTGCATTTCAGAAAATATTGTTCTTTACTTATTAAATATTTATTGTGCCACTCTAACGTTAAAACTGTGGGCTTCTCTAATCAAAAGAAACACCACAATACTAATTTAGGAGCGCTCCTGTGTCTTCTACTTAACTTCCTATATGAGGAATTATTTCCCAGATACCACTATTTCAAAACTCTAGTGAGAATGAATACCGCGACTAAACCAGTCTCTCGTCCTTGCAAAGCAGCACGAATTCAGCAAACCTCCCTCTACATGCCATCTTTTATCAATTTTAAGCACATACTCACAATCATTATTTGATATTATACTTAGTTTCTTCTGTAGGCAGAAGAGTTGTGTGCATAACACATCAATAGAAAATAAAAGAGGTAAACAACAGCTTGCTAAATAAATAACATAAAGTGATTCTCCATCAAAGCCTTAGTAATTACTCGGTGGAACAGGCTGCCCTTAATAAAACAATTAATTAATTTTTCTCAATGAATTATGCAAGCCAATATTTTCCTTCATTAATGTTTTGTTGAAATCATTAGGTTTTATTAATGAATAACAAAGAAGGAGTTGGGCCTTTCTTCTAACTGATAATATATTAATGTGCTTAACTCAAACAAAAAGTGCTTCCAGTATGTAATGAAATTTGAATCAATCAAGTCAATTTGCTTGTCAAACGTCCTTTTGGAGCTCAGCTGCTCCGTGGGGATGGTTGTCTGCAAAAGCAACCTGACTGTGATCCCGAGAAGCTATGCCTGTGCCAAGTACTGCAGCCATCCTTTACGACAGCATCTCTGATCTTCTAAAGCACGCAACTAGTGCCTGTGCGGGACTCTATTATATGATCTAATTAGGGTGATAGCTTAACATTCAGCAATGCAAAATTAATCACCATTCACTCATGTGCCAGTTCCTTCTCCAAAGCGGGAAAAAAAAAATGCAGAGAAAGCCATGGCTGCTGTAGACCTTTATGAGTCTGAACACAGGCTCTAATTTCTATGCCAATGTCAAAAGATATATGGTTATAGTTATTGAGTTATAATGTCTGAGGAAGGGTTGTAGAAATGACATCCACACATCATTGAGAAAGTGAAAAATAGCACAAGCTTATTTCTGACTTATTTGATACAGTACAGCACAGTATTGGTACCAAGGGCAGGGTTTTAATTTTTCAAATATCTAGTCTGCATCCTATTGTGTATATTTTTAAACTCCTTCGTTCATCTATGAATGTTTGGTTGAATACATATTTTGGCTATCAGACATAATCTTGCAGAAAATACGGTTGTATGGGTCTAGCTGTCTGTCTGAAATTTCCTCATTTATTTATCTATTTGTCGATCATCAATGTAGTAGAGGGTTTGTTGAATTATATGGAAGTTCTATGTGCAGTTATTGTGTGTGATCTCTGTACTGTTCTCTATCACAACTGAATTAATATACATTCCTAGTAACAGATTTTGAGAGCTCTCTGCTTCTCCACAATGGTAGTAGTAGTTATTTTGTCCTTGTCTTCTTGATAACAGCCATGTTTTTAACTGGTGGGGAGAGATCTCATTATAATTTCACATTTTTTCTGACAGTGATGGGGAGGAGTTTGTTTGTATAGCTGTTCAAGATTTGCCTTTCTTTTACTTAATTTTTCCATTTTCCTGTGTGTGTGTGTGTGTGTGCGCGCGTGTGTGTGTGTGTGTGTGTGTGTGTGTGTGTGTGTATGTGTGTGTGATGTACATGCATGCTTATGAATAGTTTTTCAGGTGTGTACGGAGATCTAAGACTAATGTCAGGAATCCCCTATTGTTCTTCTATCTTATTCAAAGATGCAGAATCTATTGAACACAGAACTTGCAAATATGGCTGGTTTTGTTAGCTGGCTTCTTGTGCTGGGATTTCCTAGTCTTTTCCTTCTGAGGCCAGAGTTTCAGGCAGGCTGTTACACCAAAGTCACAATTGTGTGACTTCTGGAAACATAAACTCCAGTCTGCACACCTGTGCCTCAAGCATGTAACCACTGAGTGGGGTCTTCTACATCCCCTTGTTCCCTACATCTTTGGAGAAAAAGATTGTTGAGATATTTTGTCTAGAATTTCATCAGGTTACTTGATCTTTGCTATTATGTTGGCTGTGTTCTTTTCATGTCTAGATATCTTGATCTTAGCCAAAAGGCTCCAAAACCATCACATCTGGATATTAACTCCACAGCTCACACAAATGTTCTTATATTCTGTGGAGTGACTCCTGACTCTGTTGATCATTTTTTTTTTGCTATCTCTGAATCTTTTCATTGTTTTTTATTTTTAAAACTGCATTTTTCATTGTGTGTATATGTATGTACCATGGTGCTCGTGTGGAGGTTAGAGGACAAGTAGTGGGACGTCAGTTCTTTTATACCACCATGTGGGTCCTGGGGGTTGAGCTCAGGTCAGCAGACTTGGGAGAAAGCTCCTTCAAGCACTGAACCATCTTGCTGACCCATATGCCAAAGCTTCTTACTTTTGCTTCAGCCTGCATGTCTGGTTTTACATTTATTGCCTGTGCTATAGAATTCCTTGTGTCCCATTGTCTGCAAATGTTTCCCTCATCGTTTTGCTCCTTGGTTTGCAGGGGTGACTGCGGTGCCTGTGACATTTCTTGCTTGTCTCTGTTCTTCAGGAAGACACTTCAACATTTCTTTTCATTGTGACTTCCTATTCACCAGTTTTATAGTCCTGTAGTGACACATCATTAATTTTTAATGATGGAAAACCACATGTAGGATGATGGTGGATCAAAGTCAACACTATACATCTGAAAGAACAATGAATGCTTGGAGGTTCATTTAGGAAAGCTTGAACAGTTTGGGTTGAGTTCTGCTTATGTTATGACATTTAGAATGACAAGCCATCTGGATAGAGGAGTTTGTGAATTAACCAGATGTGTCTAACCATCTATATTTGCAGCATCCAAAGGCTGAACTTTTATGAAGATAATTAGTTTTCTGCCCAACTGCAAGAGTGATGCATGACATTACCAATGGAAAGTGAAATTAGCCATCATTCTCTTCATTGCAAAGAATTAGTAGAGAGTCCCAGTTTGGAATTGGTCCTTGGAATTTAGACAGTTTCTGGACTAAATTTTATTTCTCTCTCCTGTTAGCTAGATACTTTTGAACAAGTTATGAAACCTCAGTGTTCAAGTTGCAAGTTGCACATTATAAAGATTTTGATCATGTCTATCTTCTGGAGTTGAGGTGAGATTTAACGGAGGCAATACAGATATCATTAGACATAAATTGAGAATCAAATAAACAATGGACATCATGTGGAATGCATGTTTTGTGTCTTCCACATACCCGTATTATAATGTGGGCCTGGGTTTTCTGCCATGTACAATCTTTATATATAGGTTTTTGGGGGAAGTAATTATTAAATAAATATTAAAAAGTGACTTTACATTATATCACTTCCTCTTTTAATATAGATTTCATTTTTAGTCTTCTTGTGTATATCCCTTAGAGTGTCCATCAGTAAATGTGTGATGTCTTCATCAGATCGGATGTTTTGAGCAGAAGCAATATTCAGTAAAATCTTAGATGAAAAACTAGATACTTCTTATTAGCGTATTTTAAAACAAAATCAGAAGTTTTTCCTTTGTTTTTTTGTTACCCTGGATGAAAGTTTCTTCTATTGGCGAGGACAATGAGGGTTAGGGATCTGCTGAAAGTCACTCAAATAACAAAAGGAAAAAGTAGGATTCGGATCAAGTGCTCTGCAACTCCCAAGGACCCACTTTCACTTCTGCCCTCTACTCATGCCTCATAAACAAAGGTTATGACTGAATGTCACTGAAGTGAGCGGCACAGATGCACTATGTAAATAGTTTTCCATTGACACCGTAAGGCAGGAAACTGTCTTGAAACAAACATTCTCTTAGTCTTCGGATGCAAACCAATTTGCCTAGTTAGATATTCAGATATTTTTGTAGTAAGTGACAAAGGGCCATAAAGGGACACATGGAATTTCCTTTTAAACATATTTAAGAAATAGGTAAGCAAGATGGCTGAGTGGCTAAGAACTTGCTCTTGTAGAGGACTTTAATTCAATTCTCATATCCTATGTTGCGTGACTCACAGGGAGACTACTGTAGTAAACCAAGGTCAAGGGTAGGCATGACTGAGGTGAATGCTTTCCAGGGATGACTGCAAAACATTGTGGAGAATCTTCAAAATGATGGATTTCTAGGGTTCAGAATTAAGTCCTTCTAAAGTTGATTTTCTTCCTTGAATATATATTAAAGTTCAGTCTAGAAATAAATAGATATGTGAGATACATGAGTCTCCTCACCACAGTCTTTTAAATCACATCCTATGAGCCTATGTGTAGGTTCTTAGTTTTCACCTGTTATTCCTCATGAATGTGTGTGTGTGTGTGTGTGTGTGTGTGTGTGTGTGTGTGTTTGTCTGTCTGTATTCAATATGTGGAATCAAGAGATAACTACAGTGTCATCCCTCAAGCATCTACCATCTTCTGTTTGAGCCAGTGTCTCTCATTAGCCTATATCCTTTCACATGATCCAGGTTAGCTGGCCTATAAGCTTCAATGGTTCTGTCTCTGTTTCCAGTAACAGGCAGAAAGCAGTATACCTGGCATATTCTAGTGTTCAGACTCAGGTTGTCACATTTGCAAAGCAATAACTTAGTTGACTGATCAATCTTCCCAGTTTTTCAGTAGTTCTTATGTACTATTAGTGAGGCATAGAAAACATCACCCTGAAATACAACTTGACATATAAATCTACCAGCAAACATTTTACCAACTGAGCTACAGCTCCTGCCCATCAGTCTTAAGAGAATTAACTCAGAGACTCATAAGAACTAATCCCTAAATCTATTTCAAATTATGGTTCTAATAACTTAAACACCACTTACCAGCTTTCAGGTCTGGAAACTAAGACCTGAAGACAAGGCTTCTGATCTCAAAACCCTTAGGGAGAAACCCCGAATCCCCTGAATACAGGGTCAACTCAAGTTGAATAGCATTGTTGCAGCACTAGAAGACAATTTGAACAAAAGGGATGTGTAGTGGTAAATAATTAATAAAGAGTAACACCCCCCAGGTCTCTGTGCCACTCCTTCCAAATATCCAGTACAGCATGACTCTTAAACTTGAATAGTTAACTAAATATATTTATGTATGTAAAATTCCCAATTACATCATGCCAATTTACAATGACAAAGTCTTATCCCAATATTTCTAACCTCTCCAAAACACCAGAAATACGTTTGACACCACCTGGATATCCCCACCTGCTCCTGGGCTCTGCTCCTCTGGTCCACCAGTCCTCTCTTTCTCTCTCTCCGCCCCTCACTTCCCTTAGCTCCTCCTCCTCTCTCCCCTTCAATCACTGGCCTCTCACTGCCTCAATGTGAATGGATAGGAAATATCTTGCAACAGGGATGTGATCTATTTTATTTGTAGTGTTGGTTGACTACAATTTAAAATACTCTATCTGTTAGTACACTGGTTTAGTATGGTGAAATAGACAGCATCCAGTCTCAAAGTGTGTCAGAACTGATTAAAAGTACTCTGGTAGGTCTGGAAAAGAAAGAATCATGGTTTTAATAAGAACATTCATTTTCTGTGATCAGAATGGAAGGGAGGAAGGCTGCAATTGGTTATAAAAACCTGGGATTGTCCTTAGCTGAGGACCAGAGGGCTAGATATGGGATGGGATGGGATGGTCAGAAGGTATGCTCAGTTTGGAGGTGGAATGAGACAAAGTAACAGCAGGAAAGCTGTGCTTGTTAAGTTTTATGTGTCCATTTAAGTGGCTGCATGGTCCTTACATTCTGTTTCAATGTGATTCCTGGCTCAGGGTGTTTGTATGGGATTGTGGTGTGTCTGTCAGAATGAAACAGATGGCACTCTGTAATGCTGGGTGGCTCTCATCCAGTCTGTGAAAGGTCAAATAGAAGCAAAGCCCTTCCCATTGAAGAGTGACTTCTTCCTGCCCAAAAGCCTTCCGACTCAATCCCAGATGTGAACTCTGCTGGGCGTGGCTTGCTAATCACCATAGTGGAACTAGACCATCCATTCTTCTGTATTTCCAGCTTGCCAAGTCAGCCATAGCCTGGAATTTCCTGGTTTCCATCAACATGTGTGAAACAACTCCTTGCAATAAATTGCACATATTCCGGAGATAAGCAAGCAATAAGCAAGGAGAGCTGTACACAGCCCTCTGCATTGGAGCTTTTATAGCCATGGATTGAATGCAGCAGGGATCAAAAATGCTCATGAAAACCTTGTCTATATTGAGCATGTGTCTATTGCACATACTTTTTTTTTTAGTTGTCGTTATTCTGTAGACATTACAAGTACCATTTACATTTTAATGTTTATCATAAATTAGTGAGAAATGTTCAAAAGCAAGAGAAATGTGAAGTGGAAACTTAAGGGTTCTTTGGAAAATCTCTTAGATGGTGTTTTGCTGGAGCAAACATGTGAAGGAACGTTTTGTTAAAGTGGACACAGATGTGAAAGGCTAAGGCAGACCGTGAAGGAACATTTCGCTGAATCGGACACAAGAGAGAGATGTTCTACAAAAGCAAGCATGTAGAACACCTGGTGAAGGATTCTTTGCTAACAATATGCATGTATTGGTCCACCTTATTGGCAGTTGAGCTTCATTTTTTGGGACTCCTTATAGAGAAACGCACCAAAAAACTTCTGGTTGTATACTGCTGTTTCTTCTCGATCCCATGGAATTGGGCTGATTGGATGCACATGCTGAGGCAAGGTCAGGTGATGTTTGAAGGCTATAAATAATACTCAGTGGGGAGTGACACAGAGTGCTTGGCTTGCTGGTACAGCTAGCTGTGCAATGCTGAAGCCTGCCTGTCTCTTTAGGTAGTGCCACTGCTGCTGGTTCATGTTTGCTCTCCAGACTGTACAGAACTGGCCTTCTGGTAGACCCGTGAGGTGTTTTGCAAGTGGACTGAGCTGCTGCTGCCTGCTAAACTGTGAAGTAAACTGACAATTTTCCAGACAACATAGGCAGAGGTTGCTCCAAAGAACCTTTCAAAACAGGTCCATTCCCCCATATCCTTTCTTTTCCACTATCTCTGTTGGATGGTGGGCTACAAGGGAGGTTAAAGCATCTAAGAACCATTACTACAAATATGGTTTAAAACAAATTAAAGTTACAGAAATGTATACAAGAGATATGCAGCCACTGTGCTCTTTAATTAAAGAGACATGAGCACTGGTTTTGATATCTGTGAGTCTCAGAACTAACTTAAGAATACAGAAGAGAGACTATTCCCATGCATTATGTTATGTTTTTCATTTCCCCCAGGGTCCTAATACAAGTAGTAATCTAGAACAAATTGATTAACAGACACTATACTATTCACAGTTGCTCTCTCCATTGACCTAATTCACAATAAATCTCTAAAAGCTCAGTTTCACTGGATATACACCTTTGTGGAATCACAAAACCTCGTTTAGCTGGGTTTAGGATAACACCTACCACCCACACCTGGAAGGAGACTTGATCTCCATGTGTCTTCTGAAATCATAGTTTCTACAATGGCTCATTGGCTTGACTTATTTGCCACCACAGAGAAAGCTGTATTTTATAGACATGAAGGTGATGTTGTGTATTGTGTTATTAATTTTTATGTGACCAGTGAATACTAAGATTCAACAAGAGAGTAAAAGTAATTATCCGAAGATATGTGTTGGGGATCTGCATACCTGTGACTTTTATATGCTCAGCCACTTGGGACTTTTCAGCTCTGGCTGTATCTCACTCAGTCTAGCTTTGAAAAATAAAACACAACTCAGACTTTTTTTTTAAAAAAAAAAACAAAAAAACAAAAGACGTTCTTCATTCCAGCTTCCATTTAAGATTCTATCTTCATATACTGCCTACATTGTTAAATTGTCTGAATATGCAAAGTAGTCAGACAGTATACAAATTAAGCCACAAAGTCATTGGGTTTCAAACACTAAATATTCACAGCTTAATTACGTTATTTACTGGGATGCTTGTCTTAGCTGTTGAAATCTCTGCATATTTATAGCTACTTCACACTAACCTTTGGAAAAATATCCTGATGTGAAGATAAAAAGTCACATTTGTTTTTAGAAGGCAGATTAAAGTTATGGTTCTAGGTATTTAAAAATGAATAAAAAGTCAATTATCTTCAAATTTTCCAACAGGATGATTTGGTATTGAAAATACAGAGCTGATTACAAATTGCCTGATTATGTCTTTGTTTCTGAAAAAGAATATTCAAAGAAAATGTGATCCAAGTTACAATCTAATCTGTTTTTCTTTCCATTTTGTGGGGTTATAGATGGAATCTGTTTCCTAAATTCAGCACTTTCACTATCTGCTTAAAATTCAGCCAGAAAATCCCAAGGGTCACTGAATAACTTTGCTCCTCAGTTTTTGTAGCTTCATTTCCCCTCAGCAGTGGAGGAATAAAAACAGCTTCCAAAGAAGGGAGCTTTCAATCTTTCCACGGTAAAAATAGCATCTTTTACATTTTAGAAAAATAATGTGCTACTAATTAATACTGTGTGTGTGTGTGTGTGTGTGTGTGTGTGTGAGAGAGAGAGAGAGAGAGAGAGAGAGAGAGAGAGAGAGAGAGAGAGAGAGAGAATGCCCATGGTTCCTCCTGAAGCTACTAGATTAACAGGTGGTTGTGAGTTACCCAACATGAGTTCTAGAAATTGCACTTGGAGTTCTCTACAAGAGTAATATATGGTTTTAACCTCTCAACCATCTCTACAGCCCCTCATGAAACTACTATTAAGATATGCATTGATAAGTAATAAACATTTAAGCTTGAAAATGTCAGCCTCATGTCTCATAAGGGCTTAGCCTCTTTTTTCTAGTTAGGTCCAGGGCCCATGCTTTGCAATTCTGCATTTCACTAATTCTCTTATACCAAGTGGATTTGACTCCACTGTACATGTTTCTTATTTCTGCTGAAACAAATCATTGCAAAAGCGCTAATGAAAATAACATATCAATTGCTTTACATAACAAAATCCTGACTTGGTTCTTACTTGCTTAAAACCAAAGGCTGAATCCACTCAAGAAGCTGCAGGGAAAATCTGTTTGTTTGGTTTTGCCTTTACCAGAGTCATCTGTTTCTGGGCTCCTTGTCTCTCTTTGATCTAACCCTGTCTCCCTTTCCCAAGGACTGTTTTGACTGCATTGTACCCACTCAGATATTTCTGTGAAGCTCCTTGTCTCAGGGCTTGTAATTGATTCCCATCTGTGTTGTTCTTCTTGGCATTCATAGTGGTGTGAATGAGAATGGCTGCCACCCCAGGTAGTGGAACTGTTTGGGAATGAGGAGGAGGTGTGCCCTTGTTGGCAGAGATGTATCACTGGAGGTGGGCTTTGATGTTTCAAAAGCCTTAACCAGCAGAGGTTCTCTCCTGCCAACCCCTGCTTGCCACTTCTCAGGATGTAAAACTCTCAGCTCCTTTTCAGTACCATGCTTACCTGTGGACCCCCAGGCTCCCAGCCATGGTGATAATAGAATAACCCCTGAACAGTAAGCAAGCCCCCAATTAAATGCTTTCTTCTGTAAGTTGCCATGGTCATAGAGTCTCTTCATTGCGATCGAACAGTAACTAGGACACTGGAAAGTCACATCTTAGGTTCTGAGGGACAAGGTGGGCATTCTTGGAGGTAGACACTCTAATCACTGTATTGTCCACCACATCTATGTATAAATAGTAAAATAAGGTATTTAGAATCTATCTTGGGTTAAAGATGATAACTCTAGGTAAGGAGGAAATGCATAGTATTTATAGAAAGATACAATTTAGTCTGCATTCTTTTTGACAGTGAATGCTTGAGTAAAGATGACCATACCACTCTGAAGCTGCAGATTTTGTTTTGTCCAGGGGGAATGTAGATCTCCATTTCTGATAGACACAGACTCCTTTGGGAAAACACCATCCATATAGCATATCTTCATTGGATCACAATCACCAGAATGAGGGACCGTTTCACAGTCTTGTGATAATTTTGTCACGCTGCTTAAAAAAACATGATTCAAAATAACTCCCACATAAAAGCTATGCACTCATTACTATATAAGAATCATTTGGAAACATATTTTGAAAATAGGGCAAGGAAGATTTCATGGTTGAGAGGTTAAAAGATATATGAGAGAGAGAAAGAGAATTGAAATTGCATCTATGCTTTTTGACTTACTAAAACATACTCAGAATATTTTGATGACATTTAAGGTACTAGAAAGTATTTATGAGACTGATACAAACAATAAATTGGAGGGAGTTTTGTTTACTTTACCTAAATATAAATCTAATTCAGTCAATATAATACCCTTGGAAAGATGTATTAACTTCTCTGTGAGTGGAATGACTCAGAACAGGAATTCAAGGCCCATACCTAAACATAGTAAAAGCAATATACAGCAAACCGGTAGCCAGCATCAAACTAAATGGAGAGAAACTTGAAGCAATCCCACTAAAATCAGGGACTAGACAGGGCTGCCCCCTCTCTCCTTATCTTTTCAATATTGTACTTGAGGTACTAGCTCGGGCAATTCGACAACATAAGGAGGTCAAAGGGATACAAATTGGAAAGGAAGAAGTCAAACTATGATTATTTGCAGATGACATGATAGTCTACCTAAGTGACCCAAAAAACTCCACTAGAGAACTCCTACAGCTGATAAACAACTTCAGCAAAGTGGCAGGTTATAAAATCAACACAAACAAATCAGTGGCATTCCTATACTCAAAGGATAAGCAGGCTGAGAAAGAAATTAGGGAAATGACCCCCTTCACAATAGCCACAAAGAGTATAAAGTATCTTGGGGTGACTCTTACCAAACATGTGAAAGATCTTTACGACAAGAACTTCAAGACTCTGAAGAAGGAAATGGAAGAAGACCTCAAAAAATGGGAAAACCTCCCATGCTCATGGATTGGCAGAATCAATATAGTTAAAATGGCCATTTTGCCAAAAGCAATATACAGATTCAATGCAATACCCATCAAAATCCCAACTCAATTCTTCACAGAGTTAGAAAAAGCAATTAACAAATTCATCTGGAATAACAAAAAACCCAGGATAGCTAAAACTATTCTCAGTAACAAAAGAAATTCTGGGGGAATCAGTATCCCTGACCTCAAGCAATACTACAGAGCAATAGTGTTAAAAACTCCAGAGGTTCCTATATCTCCTCTGATTTTAATCTTACAGACTATATTCCTGTCCTATATTTCACCATCCAGTATAGTAGTAGAGTTCACAAATGTCATCTTTGAGGGTGTTTCTTGGTTTCGTTGACTTTTCCTCTTTGTAATTTTCTCCCCTGCCTTCCTCCGCTGCCTCCTCTTAAAACTTTCCCTTTTATGACATCACATGCTATGGTGTAAAAAGCACATATTTAGGATATCTTTATGTCTTTGCCTAAGATTAAAATTACACTAACTTACTCTGTAGAATATCATGAGAAGCGCCTCCACTCTCTCTGGAATTGGGGAAAAGTGTTTCCTTTCCCATTTCTGGCACCAGGTACTTTCTTGGTTAGGGTCATGGAGAGAGAGAGAGAGAGAGAGAGAGAGAGAGCATTTTCTCATGGAGTATGGTGTGAAACAATGAAGGAAACATTTTCACAGGATGGACACAAGACAACTGCTGGGAAGCAGTGGTTGGCTCTTATGCTCTGATGCTGAGGAGAAGACTGACTACAAAGAGTGGGCGAGAAAAGAGAGAAAGGGAGAATTTCAGGGCTCAGAGAGAAAGATTTGAGAAAAGCAAGAGGCAGGCTGGTTGACCCGGTCAGTGGCTGGGCATAAGCTGCAATCAGTCTGTGTCTAAGGATATGTGACCTCTGTTACCACAGGCTTCTGTTTCCAGAGGCTTCCTGGGTATGACTTAGGATCAAACCATCTGTACTCCTGAGCAGCAGATTTGACATCTTGTTATTGTTATTTTCTTCCTTTTGCTTAATAGCAAATTAAACTGCTTGTCTTTATTTTGTGATGTTGTACCTCAAAGCATGTACCAGAAGCATTAAATTCACAGAGTCATATTTTAAAGAACAGATGCTTTCTTCAATCATGGGTCAGGAACCACGTGGTCTGCCAGAAAACGTAAAAGTACTATTGTGATGTTTTCTTTTTCAGGCTGACAACCTGACCCCTTCCCATGACACAGCAATGTGGACACTGGTGACTGGATTCTGGCTTGCATCTTAGACTGCCTCCTAAGGCATGGAGTCATCTGCCTATGTCATAAACTGTATTTTCTATGAGGAAAATGTATAGTATTTCAGAATCTTAGCTCTTATTTTCAGGAGAAATGCAAGTTGTGAACTTGAGCTTTGGACATTTCAGAATTTAGGGTGATTGTGTTTGCTCGAACTTTTATTAGACTGGTAATATTTTTGTAATTGTTTCGTCTTTTAAGTTTCATTCTTCCTTGCAATGAGGCATGCACTTCCATCAGGACTGACTGTGTACTGCTCACTTGCTTCTATGCTTGCCTCATCAATAGGCTGAACATTTATGGAGAGCAAGGGCTAGAATTTCAATACCATCCCTATAAGGGATTACAAAACATTGAGTAATTAAAAGCCAATCTTTTGGTATCTCACATTGTTAAGTTTACAAATAAGCTCTCTCTTGAATTGAGTTGTGACCGCTATTTTTGTTGACCTGCTCCCCAAATGCATGGTATTGTGCCTTTATCTGGGACTTCAGGTCTCTGCAAATATAAATGTTTAAGGTGAGATCCTACAGGAAAGTAGTGGGATCCTCATCTGAATTGGCTAGTCTCTTTATACAGAAATGGTTCTAAATGGGTAGACACCCACAGAGAACTTTAAATGTCAAGGGAGGCAGTGCTGCTAGTGGGTTCTAAGCCGAGGGGCTACAAAGATTGTCAGCAAGGACCAGAAGCTAAGAAGAGGTCAGCAAGTCTTATTTTTTTCTTTTTTTGGTAAGTGTTATTTCTATAGGTACCTCTGCCTCAGTCTTCCAGCCTCCAGAACTGTATGACTTCCTGTTGTGTTAAGCTTTTCTGTTTGTGACTCACAGAACATTTCGAAGGTAGATGACTAACAAAGCCTTGAATAATACTATCATTTTTTTTTATTATATTAGGATATCTTAGAGCTGGGTTTGCTGTGCATGTCTCTAAGTAAGATTGGTGGCTTGTGTTTTCTATTTTCTTATGTAGATACTAGTTTGTTTGATTATAGGCAGTAGGTGATGGCTGTGGTTTCCATACAACTTTACAGCCTTTTTGGCATTGAGATAAAGCAAGCAGGCTTGCAGTATATACATGAGGACCTTTATTAGACTTCAAGAGATAGTATAAAATTTGTGGGTGAGTTCTTCTAAATTCATAATCTCAGCATTGGGAGTCAGCGAGCTGGATTCTTAGGGCTCACTGGCCAGGAAAGCTAATGTACTTGCTAAGTTATAGGTTAATGAGAGACTTAATCTCAAAAAAAAAAAAAAAACCCAAATGGATGTTAACAGCATTATGATATCCGTGGTTGACTACTAGGCTCAGCTAAATGCACACATGTCCATCTGCACTCCACTATGTGTGTACACATGTATGTACATGCACAGGTACAGTGCACAGTGTGAAATGTGCTCTTTGGCTTCAAGTTCCCGAAACCTAGCTCTGAAATATGGAAATGTTTCACGGGTGTGCTTTTTTGGTCCTCTGTACCCTTGGGTGAAAACTGTGAAACTAGATGTGGCACACACAGTGATTCAGACTTGTAGTCTTCATAGGAACTCTGTGTAAGTGTATTCTCAGACTTCCACATGGCAACATCCCTCACGTGACCCAGATCCCTTTGGAATAAATAATCCCTTTAGGTTTTTCTTTTTTTAGAACTATAGCTTCAACTAGGATCTCATGTATGGTAGGCAATTAGGCTATATGCTTGGCACACAGGAAATAATTTGGTTCCATTTCCTTTAGTGTTTGACTACTGATATTTTTTTTAAGTTTCATCCTTACTTTCTCCTGTTTATGTATCAGACAGTGGCTTAAAAGGATATAAAGGTCTTGGTTTCTTCTTTTTTGATTCTTGTGGAAAGATGAAACCATGCCAGTTTCTAATCTGTATGTGGATCTGTCACCCTGTTCCTACTTCATTCCCACAATAAAACTTAAACCTGGTCAGTTTTCTTTGTCTTATCAAGATATTTCAAGCTAGCACATGCGAAGGCTTTGGATGCGTCTTATATTCTCTTGATGTCTCACGGTATATGTGACATCACCCTCGTTATTCTGACTACATTTTAAGTGCAGGACTATTTAACAACTTCATGGTTTAAGAAATGAGACACATGCTCCCAGGACGCTCCACGCTACCATATGACAGATTGATGAGTCACCACAATGCCTTGATTGTCCTGCTTCTGGGGACCAGCTGCATTCCTTAGCTCATAGCTCCTGCTTCCATCTTCATAGGGTGAAGCTGCCACTCTCTGACCTTTCTGACAAAGTCGTATCTCTCTTTGATGATAGTCGAGAAACATTTCTGCTTTTATTAGATTTGAGTATTTAACTCAACTTTCCCACAAAACCCAGGTTTAGCATGTCACCCCAAGGTCCTCAGCCTTGCAGATAATCACAACTGCAAACTCTTTTAGCAAAAGGCAACATATCCAAAATGTCAGAGACTAGGTCATGAGCATCATTTTGCCTTCCATGTACATGGTAGAAAGGAGGAGGTCTTAGTAACATTTTCATTGTTGTGACAAATAGATGACCACAGAACTTACAGTAAGGTGATGCATTTGGCTCCTAGTTTAAAAGGACACAATCTATCATGACAAGGAAGAAAAGACCAAATTAATTGCAATGTGTGGCTTTGGCAGTGTGAACTGATCCACATCTGGCTTCATTAAGACACGGAGAAAAAGAAGTGTTGACACTCAATTGATTTTCTTCTTTTCAGACCCAGCCTGTGAGATGGTGCTACTAATGTCACTGGGTGTCTTCTTCCCTCTGTTAATCTTTTCTAGAAACATCCCCACAAACAATACCAGCAGGTGTCTCTCACTAATGCTCTAGACATCACTTAGTCTAATCAAGTTCATGATCAGAATTTGCCCTCACAGAAGAGATTTGGTTTAGGAAGTAAACCACAAGGATCTGGGCAAGAAATGAAAATATGGACAAAACAACGAGGCAAACAGAAGAATAGTATGAACTTGAAAAACATGCACACAAGTAGAATGCCTGGATGGATATGTAAATTCATAGCTGAAGGATAAAGCAGTGTTGAAGGCATGTCAGGCAATGAGCAGATGAGTCAGAAGCACATGCTAAAAAGATGCTATTGATAAAATTTGAGACCAGTGTTTATGCGAAATTACATTCCCCATGGAATGGGAAGCTATTCATGTATAGCTAATCTCCCCTTTTCAGATGGTAGCTCTAGGG
The DNA here is from genome assembly GCF_947179515.1 of Apodemus sylvaticus. Lineage (NCBI taxonomy): Eukaryota > Metazoa > Chordata > Mammalia > Rodentia > Muridae > Apodemus > Apodemus sylvaticus. The sequence continues at coordinate 85,713,319 of NC_067484.1, forward strand.
AGGAGCATGCAGATAATTGAGAGGCCCGGAAGACAGGAAAGTAGAAGGGGCTGGGAAAGAATGAGTCAAAAATCCTAGTGTGATTACACAGTAAAGGCTGGATAGAGATTCCAGCTGGCAAATATCTGAAGAAACCGCAACATTTATGAGTGATATACAGAAGAGAAACAAGATATGAGAATTAATTATAAGTGACAGCCATGTAAGTGGAGAAGGAACAGCCAATATAGGCAGTGCAGGTTGATACAGCTTGGAGCTTGAATGCCTCGCAAAGACTCTTGCAATAAATGGTTTTTTGGATAGTTTACTAGTGAGTTCAGTGGAACATTTAATAGCAGCAAATTTGTGAGAGGTCTTTAGGTTTGTCCTAGTTAGAGTTTATATTGCTGGGATGAAACACCATGACCATAAAGAAAGATGGGGAAGTGTCAGGAGCCATCTAGGAGAGGGTTAGGCTAGCAGGTGACTTTCTTGGAGGTAGCCCACTGTTTTTGTTTATTTGTTTGTTTTTGTTTTGTTTTGTTTGTTTTGTTTTGTTTGCATGGTCTATGATGGGAGAGCTCTGAGAGGCAAGGTCTCAAGAGACTTCATTCCAGGATTGGTTCTTACTGCTGATGTGCCTTTCCTATCATCATTACATAGCCTAATAAATCCTGAGCATTAGCCCACCCTATTGAGCAAATTTCCTGCAGATCAATATGAAGATGAACTTTCATGAATTAATGCTGTTTAGATGAATCAATGACTTTATAAAATTTCCAATTTTATAAGTTTAGAAAGAAAGTTTTTTGGGAGATAGTTTCAGCTGTTTTGACAGAAAGATGTAATAAAGTCAGAAAAGAACAGAATGTGCCCACTCCTCATAGAATAGTAAGTAAAGGCTGAAATTATAAGGAATACTAATAGCTTTTAGAATTACACTGTAGCAGGATTTTCCCTTTCCAATTAGTTTAATTATCTATACAACAAGAAGCCTGTGATTGGACAGGAAAAGGGGAGACAAAGCGAAGAGTTGCAGACATGGAGACAGAGGGGACAATGAATTCATGAAATTCACAGGCAAATGGATAGAACTAGAAAATAATAATCCAGAATGTGGTAGCCCAATCACAAAAGAATACACATGGTATGCACTCACTGATAAGTGAATAATAGCCTAGAAGCTCAGAATACCCAAGATACAATTCACAGATCAAATGAAGCTCAAGAAGAAGGAAGACCAAAGTGTGGATACTTAGATCCTTCTTAGAAGGGGGAACAAAATACCCATTGGAGGAGATACAAAAAGTGTTGAGCAGAGACTGGAGGAAAGGCCACTCAGAGACTGCCCCACCTGGGGATCCAGTCAATATACAGTTACAAACCCAGACACTATTGTAGATGCCAACAAGTACTTGCTGACAGGAGCCTGATATAGCTGTCTCCTGAGAGGCTCTGCCAGTGCCTGCCATCTGTATTTGTCTGGGCTACCACATTCAGGATTATTATTTTCTAGTTCTATCCATTTGCCTGTGAATTTCATGAATTCATTGTTTTTAATAGCTGAGTAGTACTCCATTGTGTAAATGTACCACATTTTCTGTATTCATTCCTCTGTTGAGGAACACCTGGGTTCTTCCCAGTTTCTGGCTATTATAAATAAGGCTGCTATGAACATAGTGGAGCATGTGTCCTTATTATATCTTGAAGCATCTTCTGTGTATATGCCCAGGAGTGGTCTAGCTGGGTCCTCAGATTGTACTATGTGCAATTTTCTTTCTTCTTCTATTTCTAATGAATCATTTTTATTGAATATATTTTTCATTTACATTTCAAATATTATACCCCTTCCCAGTTTCCCCCCTCCCCGAAAAACCCCAACCCATCCTCCCACCAAGAATATGCTCCTCCACCCAACACATTCCCATGACCCCTCACTTGATTTCCCTATGCTGGGGGATCTACTGAGCCTTCACAGGACCAAGGACCTCTCCTCCCACTGATGCTGGACAGGGCATTCCTCTGCCAATCTTTTGGCTGGAACCATGTGTACCCCTTGGTTGATGGATTAGTCCCTGGGAGCCCTGGGGCATCTGGTTGGCTGACATTGTTGTTCTTCCCAGCTGCAACCCTCCGCCCCCCCAGCTCCTCCAGTCTGTCTTCCAACTCCTCCATTATGAACCTCGTGCTCAGTCCTCTGGTTGGCTGCTAGTATTCACCGTTGTATCTGTAAGGCTCTGGAAGGGCCCTTCCAAAAGACAACCATAACAGGCTCCTTTTGGTACATAGTGCAATTTTCTGATGTATTGCCAAATGGATTTATAGAGTGTTTTTTACCAGTTTGCAATCCCACCAACAATGAAGGATTGTTCCTCTTTCTCCACATCCTTACCAGAATCTGCTGTCACATGAGTGTTTGATCTTAGCCATCTGACTGTTGTGAGGTAGAATCTTAGGGAATCTAAGGTAGAATCTTGTTTTGATTTGCATTTCCCTGATGACTAAGGATGTTGAACATCTCTTTAGGTGCTTCTCAGGTTTGCAGCCCCATAGAAGGAACAACAATATGAACCAACCAGTATCCCCAGAACTCTCAGGGACTAAACCACTAACCAAAGAGTACACATGGAGGGACTCATGGATCCAGCCTTATATATAGCAGAGGATGGCCTTGTTGGGCATCAATGGGAGGAGTCGCCCTTGGTCCTGTGAAGGCTCGATGCCCCAGTATAGAGGAATGCCAGGACAGGGAAGCAGGAGTGGGTGGGTTGGTGAGCAGGGGGAAGGGTGATGGGAAAAGGGGTTTTCAGAGGGTAAACCAGGAAAGGGGATAACATTTGAAATGTAAATAAAGAAAATATGTAATAATAATAATAATAATAATAAAAGAGAAATGGCAAACTGCCACGTATGCTGGGCACTGGTAGGCCATATTGCTCCCGTGGGGTGTTCTCCACTCAGTGGTCTCCCTTGGTTGTGAATTCCTGAAACATCCGTACCAGACTCACTAAGCTCCCTTGGTGGTTTGCTGCTGCGGCCCCTCTCAGTTAGCTGTCACTATTCCCAGTAACCTGGTAAAATCAAAACCCTAGAAGCTTATAATTAACCAATCAGATTATATATCAATAAATTCTCATTACACAAGATGCCAACACAATAAATTCAGGGTCAATTGATAATAGTATAAGCTGCCCACCTAGATTAGACAAGTAACCTCAATTATTCTATTCCTATATGATATTAAATCTACCTGTGGCTTTTTAAAAGCCTGTGGAATCTGAGTCATCCTGTTCGTTCTCCATTTTGCTTCCTTCCCATCTGCCTGTCTCCTCTGTCTCTGTCTTTGTGACTCCTCACTCCACCTTCCTTTTCCCTGTGCAATCTCAGGCCTCTTGTTCTATAAAACATTAAATTAATTGGACATGGAAAATCCTACTACATTATACTAAAAAGAAAAATAGGCTTGAGACAAATTTGTGATCAAGAAGACATTCATTCTAGGTTATATCAAAGAATGAAGTCACAGGTATGCACTATGATGATGCAAAGCCATGTGAACTGTTGCCTCGAACATATAGTGAGTTTATAGAATGAAGGGCTGCTTTTAACTTAACCATAGAAATTCTTCTGTGATTCTTGGTTCGTGAACCATTTTATCTACAAAGTAATATTCTAAAAAACTTTTATATAAGAAAATATAAAAAGGCCAAAGAAAAGGAATAATAAGGTGGTAGCATCTGGGGCTCTGTCCCATCCATCCATGAAATGTATGTGTGTGCTTGGCGGATTCTACTCCAGGTATCCAAATGTATGTATGTACATGTCTTTACAAATGTATGTAGTTATATGTGTATGTATGTAAGAATGTGTAAACACTTGTGGTGCTCATGAGACAAGTGTCCAGGTCCAACTAGTGTGTGTGTGTGTGTGTGTGCATGCGTGAATGGGTATGTGTCTGTGTAGACTGCCTGTGCAAAGATTTTCTGTATACGTGGCTGTGACTTTCTTTTCCTTTTTGTCTGGCTCTCAAAGAGTATCTCTGAGTCTTGAATATTCTTTCCTTTATCCCAGGGCTGTTAAACAGCAGCTGTTAATCACCAGAAGCCAGTGGTCTGTGGCCTGAGTAAAGAGTTACAGAAAGAAAATGTTTACCAAAAGCTACTTTTGCGCTAGCAAGCACAATTTTGCCACTGCAATTTCTAACATCCCCACCATTGTCTTCCTTAGCAACCCTGTGATACCTGGAAGGTCCCTGGCAGGGAGAATAGAGTTTATTTGGTTCACACTTTCAGATCATAGTCCATTATTGGAGGAAATCAGGACAGGAACTCAAACAAGGCTGGGACCTGGAATCAGGAGCTAATAGAGAGGCTATGCAAGGGTGCTTCTTATTGGCTTGCTTTTCCTGGCTTGCTCAGCCTGCTTTTTTATAGAATCCAGAAATACCAGCCCAGAGATGGCCTTTCTCATTATGGGTTGGGCCTTCCCCCATCAATTACTAATTAAGAAATGCTTTACAGCAGGATTTACTCAACTGAGGCTCCTTCCTCTCATCAGAAACTTCAGCTTGGGTCGAGTTGGCTCACAAACCCAGCCAGGACAAGGTCATGGTAGAGTGTCATTGAGTGCAATTGTGGGAACTTGGTTGCTTTCTGTATTTCCTTTGCTTCCTGGTCATGAAGCGAGGAACTTTACTCTGCCACATGTTCCTGCCCTGACATGTGTGCTGTCTCTTCATGGGCCTAAAACAATGGAATAGTCCTGGACTTGAGCATTCAAAAGTATATCAAAATAAAGCTTTAATCTTATAAATATATTATCTTGGGTATTTTATCGTGAGAGAAAGATGATCACAAAGATGAAAGACAACACTATTCTTCAATAGTCTCAGTGTCAGTGTGGGGGAGGGATTAGATTGGCTTAAGGGTTGAGAAATTACAATCAGACTTCACAGTGAGGCAAAGGTAACTTTGGTAAGAGCATCAGTAGCATGTTGGAGGAAGGTGGTGGAGAGGAGCTTTACACATCCTGTCTTTAAATTTTTCTCTAAAAAAGAATGATTTTGTCTAACATAATAATTTTATTTACAGTCACTCTTTTGCATATGTGACTAGGCTTTTTATTTTCATAATAGAATATATGGTAAATAATGGAAAAATTAATGGAAAGATAAATACGCAGTAGCACTCCAGAGGAAAATTATTGAGCTAATTAATATTCAGTCTCTTCATTAGCAAGGCCAGGATGGGTGTTTCACATATAAAATCGAATTCACAGTTTGCATAAGTGGGGACTGAGATTATTTTCTTTTCTTACACTGAGACATCTCCACATGGAGGAAGTAAATTCTAATTATGTACAATTTAATTTGAATGTAAATGTGCTCTTGGCATTAGGACCCTGCTGAACCCAACACCTGCTCTCTGGGAAGTTTAATCATTCAGAGTGGTTTTTAGCTGGAAAGAGTCCTATCTTTCCGGCCCTGCTCTGAAGAAGACTGCATCACAGCCTCTTGGGCTTGAGGTTCTAGTTTTCCTGCAAAGTGAAAAAATATTAAATGCAACCTCCTACCATCAATGGGGATGAAGAAGAAATTTCATTTAAATATTTCAGTTTCAAAGACAATTCTCTTATTTTTGCTGGAAGCAGAGGCACTGTGCTTAGTGTGCTAAGAGAGATAGCCTTTTATTGCTTCCAAGGAGAGAATTATATTTCAACATTAGTTACATGAGAAAATTATATCAGACCTATGTGAAAACTATATCATGTATTCACATGACATACACACTAGTCTGTGAGTTAACAACCCTAACGTAATTGGGTTAAGAGCTATTGACTCAAACCACAATGTGACATCACCCACTCTACCGAGAATGACTACTATGACCAAAACATGCTGTTGAATATGTGGCGACTTAACAGATATATATAGAACTTTTCATCCCAAAGCAAAAGAATATACCTTTTTCTCAGCACCTCATGGTACCTTCTCCAAAATAGATCATATAGTTGGTCACAAGACAGACCTCAAGAAATATAAGAAGATTGGAATAATCCCATGCCTCCTATCAGACCACTATGGAGTAAAAGTGGTCTTTAGTAACAGTAAAAACAACAGAAAGCCCACATACACATGGAAACTGAACAATACTCTACTCAATGATATCTTTGTCAAGGAAGAAATAAAGAAAGAAATCAAAGATTTCTTAGAATTTAATGAAAATGAAGGCACAACATACACAAATCTATGGGACACAATGAAAGCAGTGCTAAGAGGAAAACTCATAGCTTTGAGTGACTCCAAAAAGAAATTCGAGAGAGCATACACTAGAAGATCAACAGAACAACTGAAAGCCCTGGAATAAGAAGAAGCTAATTCACGCAGGAGGAGGAGAAGATAGGAAATCATCAAATTTAGGGCTGAAATCAATCAAGTAGAAACCAAGAGAACCATACAAAGAATCAACAAAACCAAAAGCTGGTTATTTGAAAAAATCAACAAAATAGATAAACCCTTAGCCAGACTAACCAAAGGGTACAGAGAAAGTATCCAAGTTAACAAAATTAGAAATGAAAACGGAGATATTACAACAGAAACCGAGGAAATTCAAAAAATCATCAGATCCTACTACAAAAACCTGTACTCAATACAACTGGAGAATCTGGAAGAAATGGACATTTTCTTAGACAGATACCAATTACCAAAATTAAACCAGGATCAAATAGGCCATCTAAACAGACCCATAACCCCTAAAGAAATAGAAGGGGTCATAGATAGGCTTCCGACCAAAAAAAGCACAGGACCAGATGGTTTCAGTGCAGAATTCTATCAGACCTTCAAAGAAGACTTAACACCAATACTCTTCAAACTTTTCCACCAAATAGAAACAGAAGGAACACTACCCAACTCCTTCTTTGAAGCCACTATTATGCTGATACCAAAACCACACAAAGATCCAACTAAGAAAGAGAATTTCAGGCCAGTTTCCCTTATGAATATCGATGCAAAAATACTAAATAAAATTCTTGTCCAACAAATCCAAGAACACATAAAAACAATCATCCACCATGATCAAGTAGGCTTCATCCCAGGGATGCAGGCATGGTTCAATATAAGGAAATCCATAAATGCTATCCACTACATAAACAAACTCAAAGAAAAAAACCACATGATCATTTCATTAGATGCTGAAAATGCATTTGACAAAATTCAGCATCCTTTCATGCTAAAAGTCTTGAAAAGGACAGGAATTCAAGGCCCATATCTAAACATAGTAAAAGCAATATACAGCAAACCGGTAGCCAACATCAAACTAAATGGAGAGAAACTTGAAGCAATCCCACTAAAATCAGGGACTAGACAAGGCTGCCCCCTCTCTCCATATCTTTTCAATATAGTTCTTGAAGTCCTAGCTAGAGCAATTAGACAACATAAGGAAGTCAAAGGGATACAAATTGGAAAGGGAGAAGTCAAACTATCACTATTTGCAGATGATATGATCGTATACTTAAGTGACCCTAAAAACTCTACTAGAGAACTATTAGCTGATAAACAACTTCAGCAAAGTGGCTGGCTAAAAAATCAACGCAAGCAAATCAGTAGCCTTTATATATTCAAAGGATAAGCAGACTGAGAAAGAAATTAGGGAAATGAACCCCTTCACAATAGCTACAAACAGCATAAAGTATCTTGGGGTGACTCTAACCAAACAAGTGAAAGACCTATATGACAAGAACTTCAGATCTCTGAAGAAGGAAATCGAAGAAGATCTCAGAAAATGGAAAAATCTTCCATGCTCGTGGATTGGCAGGATTAATATAGTTAAAATGGCCATCTTGCCAAAGGCAATCTACAGATTCAATGCTATCCCCATAAAAATCCCAACCCAGTTCTTCATAGAGCTAGAAAGAGCAATTCTCAAATTCATCTGGAATAACAAAAAACCCAGGAAAGCTAAAACTATTCTCAACAGTAAAAGAACTTCAGGGGGATTCAGTATCCCAGACTTTAAACTCTACTACAGAGCAATACTGATAAAAACTGCATGGTATTGGTACAATATCAGGCAAGCGGATCAATGGAATAGGATTGAAGACCCAGAAATGAACCAACACACCTATGGTCACTTGGTCTTCGACAAAGGAGCTGAAAGCATCCAGTGGAAAAAAGATAGTCTTTTTAACAAATGGTGCTGGTTCAATTGGAGGTCAGCATGCACAAGAATGCTCATCGATCCATTCTTATCTCCCTGTACCAAGCTCAACTCCAAATGGATCAAGGACTTCCACATAAAACCTGACACACTGAAACTAATTGAAAAGAAACTGGGGAAGTCCCTGGAGGACATGGGCACAGGGGAAAAGTTCCTGAATAGAACACCAATAGCTTATGCTCTAAGATCAAGAATTGACAAATGGGACCTCATAAAACTACAACGTTTCTGTAAGGCAAAGGACACCGTCAAAAGGACAAAAACGTCAACCAACAGACTGGGAAAGGATCTTCACCGACCCTAAATCCGACAGAGGGCTAATATCTAATATATACAAAAGCTCAAGAAAGTAGAACCCAGAGAAACAAATAACCCCATTAAAAAGTGGGGACAGAGCTAAACAAAGAATTTTCACATGAAGAACTTCGGAGAGCTGAGAAACACCTTAAGAAATGTTCAACATCTATTGGATATTAGCCCTCTATCTGATGTAGGATTGGTGAAGATCTTTTCCCAATTTGTTGGTTGCCGATTTGTCCTTTTGATGGTGTCCTTTGCCGTACAGAAACTTTGTAATTTTATGAGGTCCCATTTGTCAATTCTTGATCTTAGAGCATACGCTATTGGTGTTCTGTTCAGAAATTTTCTCCCTGTACCAATGTCCTCAAGGGTCTTCCCCAGTTTCTTTTCTATTAGCTTCAGAGTGTCTGGCTTTATGTGGAGGTCCTTGATCCATTTGGATTTGAGCTTAGTACAAGGAGACAAGGATGGATCAATTTGCATTCTTCTGCATGCTGCCCTCCAGTTGAACCAGCACCATTTGTTGAAAAGGCTATCTTTTTTCCATTGGATGTTTTCAGCCCCTTTGGTTAGACTCCAGAAAACCAAACAACCCTGCTAAAAAATGGGGTACAGAGTTAAACAAAGAATTCTCACCTGAAGAACTTCGGATGGCGGAGAAGCATCTTAAAAAATGCTCAACTTCATTAGTCATTAGGGAAATGCAAATCAAAACAACCCTGAGATTTCAACTTACACCAGTCAGAATGGCTAAGATTAAAAATTCAGGAGACAGCAGGTGTTGGAGAGGGTGTGGAGAAAAAGGAACACTCCTCCACTGCTGGTGGGGTTGCAAATTGGTACAACCACTCTGGAAATCAGTCTGGCAGTTCCTCCGAAAACTGGGCACCTCACTTCCAGAAGATCCTGCTATACCACTCCTGGGCATATACCCAGAGGATTCCCCACCATGTAATAAGGATACATGCTCTACTATGTTCATAGCAGCCCCAATTATAATTGCCAGATGCTGGAAAGAACCCAGGTATCCCTCAACAGAAGAGTGGATGCAAAAAATGTGGTATATCTACACAATGGAGTACTATTCAGCCATTAGAAACAATGAATTCATGAAATTCTTAGGCAAATGGATGGAGCTAGAAAGCATCATACTAAGTGAGGTAACCCAGACTCAAAAGGTGACTCATGGTATGCACTCACTAATAAGTGGATATTAACCTAGAAAACTGGAATACCCCAAACATAATCCATACATCAAATGAGGTACAAGAAGAAAGGAGGAGTGGCCCCTTGTTCTGGAAAGACTCAGTGAAGAAGTATAGGGCAAAACCAGAACGGGGAAGTGGGAAGGGGTGGGTGGGAGGACAGGGGGGCAGAAGGGGGCTTATGGGACTTTCGGGGAGTGGGGGGCTAGAAAAGGGGAAATCATTTGAAATGTAAATAAAAATATATCGGAAAAAAAAAGAAATGTTCAACATCATTAATCATTAGGGAAATGCAAATCAAAACAACCCTGAGATTTCACCTCACACTAGTCAGAATGGCTAAGGTCAAAAACTCAGGAGACAGCAGCTGTTGGCAAGGATGTGGAGAAAGAGGAACACTCCTCCACTGCTGGTGGGATTGCAAGATGGTGCAACCACTTTGGAAATCAGTCTGGCGGTTCCTCAGAAAACTGGGCATGTCACTTCCTGAGGACCCTGTTATACCACTCCTGGGCATATATCCAGAAGATTCTTCAGCATGCAATAAGGACACATGCTCCACTATGTTCATAGCAGCCCTATTTGTAGTAGCCAGAAGCTGGAAAGAACCTAGATGTCCTTCAACGGAGGAATGGATACAAAAAATGTGGTATATATACACAATGGAGTACTATTCAGCCATTAGAAACAATGAATTCATGAAATTTTTAGACAAATGAATGGAGCTGGAGAACATCATACTAAGTGAGGTAACCCAGTCTCAAAAGATCAATCAGGGTATGCACTCACTGATAAGTGGATATTAACCTAGAAACTTTGAATACCCAGGACATAATCCACAAATTAAATGAGGTCCAAAAAGAATGGAGGAGTGGCCCCTGGTTCTGGAAAGACTCAGTGCAAGAGTATAGGGGAATTCCAGAACAGGGAAGCAGGAAGGGGTGGATGGAAGAACAGGGGGACAGAAGAGGGCTTATGGGACGGAAGAGGGCTTATGGGAAGTGGGGACCCAGAAAAGGGGAAATCATTTGAAATGTAAATACAAAATTTATCAATAAATACTAAAATAAATAAAAAAAAGAATATGTGGTGAATAGAGAACTCTTATACATTGTCACTGGGAGTGTAAATTAATAAGGCACTGTGGGGGAACAGTATGTAGGCTAAAGTGATCCCTTAAAACTATGTCTACAATATGGTCCAGATATCCCACATATAGGTATATATGTAGATAAAATTCAGCCAGCATTCAATATGCAACCCTTTGTATTATGCACTGTTCACAACAGCAAAGATGATGGGAAATTAACCTACAAGCCCATCAGCCCCTAAACAAATAAGAAAAGTTTGGCACATGGACTACATGGACTATAATGTAGCCATGAAAGAATAACATTCTATCAGTTGAAGCAAAATGGAAGGAACCAGTGGATTTGTTGCAAACTGAAAAAAACAATCAGTGACAGAAAAATACATTCTATATGTTCTCTCTTATTTGTGGATATTTAACAAGTTGATTGGCATGTTAAGATGGATGGACTTGGGTAGAAGGATTCTAGGTAACAGGTAAATAATACAGATAAATAGCTCTGGCGTCTAAGAGTTATCAGTGGTACATGATACATTTAAGAAAAATGAATAGAGAGAAGCTTAGAAATGTAAATGACTATCTTGACTGGGACATTTTACAGATAATCTTTGAAATGTTTCTTTGTGTATAAAATATCTCATAAATGTGTATAAGTGCTACATATTGGTCAAATTAAAAGCAACATTTAAAGAATTAAATGCCAACCTCTGTGATTCAATAATTGCACAGTGTATGTACATATCAAACAACTGACACATTTTAAAGAAACTTAAAATTATCCTTATTGAATTTACTTATATGGATGTTTTGTGTGCATTCATGTCTGGGCATATATGTGTGGGTGATGCTCATTGAAGTGACAATACAGCATCAGATCCCCTGAAACTGAGGATACAGATGATGTGCTCCACCCCGAAGGTGCTGGGAATCCATCTCAGGTCCTCGGCAAGAGCAGCTAGAGCCATTGACCACTGAGCCAGCTCTCCAGTTCCTCACTGACCCCCTTCTTACCTCTGAGTTAAGTCACAAGAGTCAGTCATTTGATGAACAGTGGGTGACTTTAACTTAGTAATTTAAGACACATGGCTCTAGCTTCCTATTAGAATGTTATTCCAAATCTCTTCTCTAATATGAAGGAATGGGTCATTCTATCCAGATGTAAAAAGGAATCCATTCTTAGGTTGTGAGAATTTCCAGTTTACATCTCTGAAAATTTAAGTTGTCATTTTTTCATTTCATATCATTTCATTATCAATATTGCTATTTTTATAGAACTTACTATGTATCTATATCTATATATTATCTATATCACCTATATATCTATATCATCTATATATCTATATTTATATCATCTATATCTATCTATATTATCTATCTATCTATCTATCTATCTATCTATATTTTGTGTGTATGTGTGTGTGTGTGTGTGTGTGTGTGTGTGTACGGTGTTTGTGTGGTGTAATTATGTATGATCAGGGCACATAAAGATAACAGGAATGAATAAAGGTTCCTTCAAAGCACTCATGCATGATGCTCCCATGGCTTCATGAGTTCATGTTTTTCTGTGGTTTGGGGACAGTATATCAGTCATCAAACAAGAATAATGAAGGCTGCTATAACGAGCTGGAGCTGCCATCCTTCTGGACCACAGAAGGGAAATCTGGGTGATCAAATAGAAGCCTGCTATTTAATTAGCCTTGGACATCTGAAGTTGAGATCTATGCTTCTCTTCTCACTGGTTTGTCTTTGAAACACTGACAAGAAAAGATGATTTTCAAAATTTCAACTTCTTGCACTATGCTGGTGGAATTAGTGAGAAAATGTTGGAAACACAATGGCATGAGGTAGGGAAGAAGGAAAGGAAATGAGAGGCCCATTGTTCCACACTTTCCTTTGTACAATAACTAATATTTAGTGATACAATTCGCATTATAGAAAGTATTGTAATCCTACCGATTTTCAAGGTCAAAAGATGAATAATTTTACATGAGTAATAGCAAGTTCTCTTGATAATGATAATTCTAATTGGATTTCAATACTCTTAAGTGGCTTTTACCTTTAGGTAGGGATTATCTAGACTTATGTATAAACTCACCCCATTTCTAAAGATTATTATAAGAAAGAAACTCATTATTTTAAGACACATTACTATTTCATCAATTGTAATGGGCTGTAACATCTATAGGGTATAACTTAATGGTTACTGAGTCTACAATATATCATTGACTCCTCCATCTGTTAAGTGTGCAATGGCTTCTTGAACTGTCAAAGCAAATGTGGTTGAGAGGCACCAGCGGACCTGACATTCCATCAACTCCTTTCTGCTGTTCCTTTGCAGGCTTAGAGACAAGCACAGTCTTCTGTGTGAGAGTGAGAAGAGGCTACTTTCTCCATAGCAAAGGGGCAGCCACTGTCACTGGCAGTGGGCTCATGGGCAGTTCCACAAGTGAGAAGCTTTATAATGGGAACAGGGAAGGCTCTGGGCATGTTCTGATTGCAAATGCTGGAGGAGAAAGAACAGCTGTCAGTGGATTGCTGTGCCCTGACTGCTTGTAGTAGGAAGATCTGTACCCAGAATCCCATGATCATAAATGACCTCTTGCCCATCGTTCCTGTGAGGGTTCAGTTTTTCACCAGAGTTTAGACTTGGAGTAGTAGCATCCCACTTATCCACCAGGCACTAGACACAACATGAAAATATTTGGGACTTTAACAAAACATTTAAGTGCCTAACAGATAGACAGAATCCAAAGAATCAAAGCAAATGATGCTTAATTTAGTATCCATAAAAGATAATGCATCAGGGTTACAGTGATGGTTCAGCAATTAAGAACAATTGTGGCTCCTGCAGAAGACCTGGCTTAGTTCACAGAATCCACTGTAACTCACAGTTGTCTGTAACTCTAGTTTCTGGAGATCTAGCACCTTCTTCTGGCCTCTGTGGATGCCAGTTCTGCAAGTGGTGCACATACACAGATGCATGCAAAACATTCAGTGTAGCTGCCAGCAGCCACATGTAAACCGGGTTACCTGTTGAGAGAATTTTGGGGTAACAGGGACAGGGGAGACAAAAGAGATTTGAGTCAAGGCGGGGATTCCGGTCAAGACTGGTTTTAATAAATTTAAGACAGGTTATATAGTCATTTGGGGGATCGGCCAACCCCCCAGAAGTCGGTGGCTTCAAAGGCGGTGCTGTGAAGGTGCTGTGAATTCTCTGGCTCCAAGTCTCAGCGGGTCGTCTGCCTTCAGCCTGGCGGCTCAGGTAAAAGCCGGCTTGGGGGCGGTGTCGATAGCCGAGGTGTGGAGCCTTACTGTTCAAAGAACAAAGGCCGGAGGTAGCCATCGGAAGAGTTGGGCGCTCGCCAGCCAACTTAGTTGCGGAGGGGGGGGGGGGGGGAGAGGAGACAATTCAGACACATAAAATAAAAGTAAATCTTCAAAAAAGAGAACATCATCTTCATCATTTGAAAACAATTTGTGGGTTGTTTTTTTTCTACTTGGCCATAATAGCAGATGGCAAATAATTTCAAAACACATTTATACTTATCTTTGCCCAAATCTTTAAAGCAAACCTAACAGGGTTCAAAGAGGTATTTTATTGGTTTAATGGGACATAGGGTAGGGCTTTCCTTGGCAAGAGTGTATGGTGTGTTGGAGATCTGTCCACATAAGCTCTTGGACTCTAAGAGATCCCTTGAGGGGGCTTCTATTCATAACGTGCATAATAGCTAATGTCCACTTGTTGCCTAGAAGAATTTACTTAACATTAGTTAAACTAGAAACCCTGTTTCCACAAGCAATGCTGTAATTTAGATAGTGAAGAAGGTGCCTTCTGGGACACTGCAGATGCATCAGAGTGGCAAAGACATATTGTGTAGTTAATTAACCTTACAGAAAGATGAAAGAAAGCAGCACAGCAGCACAGACTTGACTTATGTTTATTTCCGTCTTTGTGTTTTTGTCCTCGTTTGGTTTTCTTCTCCCCAGCCTCCTGCCATATGCCGCTGGGACTCCACTGTAATTATCCGACCCACAGATGAAATACAGAGAGAAACAAGCAAATGGAACCTCCAGTGCTACAATTCGGGGCTGTGCTTTATGGGACATGCTATATTTATTTTAGCATGGGGCAAATCAGCTTCTTCCACATGGAAAAGGGATATGTCTTTTTTTTCTCAGGCAAACATGGTAGGAAAGGCCAGGACCAATTTTTAACATGCATATTAAAAATGTATTGAAACTTCTAGAAATAAACAAGTAAAAATACGTTATATCCACCTATACCTGCAGTTTGGAAGTATTTTGGATGCTCTAAAAACATTCAGGCCTTGGGTTTACCATAATAATTGCAATGAGAAACTCAGAGGCAGGCACTAGGTGCTTTTCATTTCCTGCACACAGATATAGGTATAAATGTACTAGTCAAGTTGGGAAGCATTGGGTTACATTCTTTCAATACTTGAGGTAGAAGTATACTGTGTGTATTCTGTAGGGTTGTCTTCATTTGGGATGGTTTAATTGATAAGTAATTAGTTAGTACTAGCCACTCTTTTGTAGAATACCGAGTGAAGATAAATTACTCCACTGATCTTCAGATCTGGACTTGGGATGTTAGAATTTAAGCATCATAGAGGGAAATTTCAGAATCCTAAGTATTATTTCTTTAGCTAAATTGGTTTAAATGACTCCTAAAAATAGGATTTGGTTGTTCTTATCCTAGAAGCCAGTTTGCACACTGGAGGGCTGAGTGGGATAGTTTTGCAAGTGTGTATACTGTCTTGTGGGAGTCAGCAGTAACCGCTTAGTTAGGAAAATAGAAACAATTTACAGCTGTGGAGTTAGCAACCAGAAAGCCAAAGCATTCTTATGGAATTTTGCCTTCTTTTATTAGCTTGATTTTTTTTTTATGTGGAATTCCATCTTCTTTGAGAAAACACTCTACAGAAATTAAAGAAACTCTCTAATTTATAAAACCTTGAGTTGTCTGTACTTGTCTGGCACACACAACTTTGAAAATGAGGTATGTCTTCTATCCCCTTCAAGGAAAGTGATGTGCTGGTTAGCCCCGAAAAAAGGCTAGATACTTTTAAGGATAGAAAAGAAACTTACATTCTAGGGTTTTTTTTTTTTTTTTTTCATATAGAGATTGCCAGAGGGACCTTAGCAATATCAAGGTATATATTTGATCAAAACTCTACTGTGAGAGTCTTTGTTCTAGGTGAGAAGGCATTATGAAAGAAAATGTCCAATATGTCTGTATCTCAAAGTCAGAAATAAAGGAGCTAAGCTAGTTCAGGTTATATATCAGTTTGAGCCATGGACTAAAAATAAAATAATGATGGGTATCTTGACTTCTCTAAAAGAATAAAGATTAAAAATGATGGGAGAACAGGAACCATTTGAACAGTCAGGGCCAAAGGAACATAAAGTCCATTCATCCAAAACAAAGCAGGTGAGTCGGTGTGACCTGAACTGAAGGAATGGGTTATAAACATCTCCCAGTGAGCCAGGTGGTGGTGCTGCTCATCTTTAACTGAAGCATGCTGGGGGCAGAGGCAGAGGCAGAGGCAGAGGCAGAGGCAGAGGCAGAGGCAGAGGCAGAGGCAGAGGCAGAGGCAGAGGCAGAGGCAGAGGCAGAGGCAGAGGCAGAGGCAGAGGCAGGGGAGTCTTTAAGTTAAAGGCTAACTTGGCCTACAGAGTGAATTCTAGGACAGCCAGGGCTACACTGAGAAACCTGGTTTTGAAAAACCCAATACTCAAAACTGAAAAAAAAAGGAGAGGAAAGAAAAAGAAAAGAAGAGAAAAGAAAAAGAAAAGAAGAGAAATGAAAAAGGAAAAAGTGCCTCATGATCTAGGAGCGGTAGACTTGAGACAGACATCAGCAAGATTGCAGAATAAAACTCTGCCTTCATTCATGTTCATTACTTTTCTCCTTATTGTAACTAGAGAGATAATGAAAAGCAACAGGGGAAGGATTTATTTTGTCTTACAGTTTAAGGAATACATTTCAACATGAAAAGAAAGGCATGCAGCAGGATTTGCAGACCTTTAGTCTTGCTACATCTGGAAGGGGGAATAAAAATAAAACCCTCACACTCAGTTCTCTTCTTTTGAATTGCCAGCCCAAGGCTGCTTTCCTTAGAATGGCAATGCCCAAAACTAATGGTGGGGGGAAGGTCTTCCTAATAAAGATAATTCTCCTCATTCGCAACTGCCAACTAAATTAATTGAGATGATCTCTAATAGTTTGTCTTCTAGGTAATTCTTTCAAGATGACAGTATTAAATACCAAACCCTGCATTATAGTTTCATTTCCATTGCTGTATTAAAAGACTAATGAAAAACAACTTGGTTAGGAAAGAGCTTATATTGTCTTATATTTCCAAGTCTGTCACAGAAGAAAGCCAGGCAGAAGCTTAATAAGGAATCTGTAGGCAAAAACAGAATCATAGACCATGGAAGAAAACTGTTTCCTGGCTTGATTTCTCTGGCTTACTTGGTCTGCTTTTTTGTACAACCAAAGGCCAGCTGCCCAGTAGTGGGCATTTTCTCCAGTGGTCTTGGAACTCCCACCTCAGTCATTAATTTGAAAATATTCCACAGACTTGCCTTCATGCCAATCTGGTGGAGGAAATTGCTCAGTGAGGTTCCCTCTTCCAAGGTGACTCCATTTTGTGTCAAGTTGACAAACATTAATCAGTACCTCTGGAAAATAGTTCTAGGCCTCTAGGCCAGAAGCCATCTGACCTCACTGAAGGATGTCAGGATGACTTCTGGAGATACTCAAGGCAGGAATCTGAAGGCAGGTCCCCTTGTTATCTGTAGGACATTACTTCAGAATAGGAAACTCAGTCACAATGAAGGAGATACATCAGAAAACATGAAGAAATGACACTTGATGACTTTGTTAAGCTTAGACAGAATTCTTATACAGCCCAGGACCACCTGCACAAAGAATGCTGTAGGCCACAGTAGGATGGATTCTTCTTGATCAATTGGCAATCACACAAACTCCTATAGACAGTCCCCACTATAATCTGATCAACTTGAGACTCCATCACAGATAATCTAGGGTGTATCAAGTAGGAAACCCTGTGTAGTGGCTATTTCTGGTTGTCAACTTGTAATGAACTACAATCAAGAATTGGAAGGCTCACCTATGATCCTAATCTGGAGGCTCAGAGATACACGTTTCTGACCTGGATTTTGGTATGGAGAACTTGAAGCATAGTGGCTAAGAATTCCAGATTAAGGCAAGGAGATCTCCGAGTTCAAGGTCATCTGAGATTAAAGGTTCACTGGTACATGCCTTTAATCTGGGCGACCAGATTATGTAGGTTTCTTCTGCTGGAGACCTACATAAGGACATTGGAAGGAGTAAGACTCACTTTCTCACT
This sequence comes from Apodemus sylvaticus, assembly GCF_947179515.1. Taxonomy (NCBI): domain Eukaryota; kingdom Metazoa; phylum Chordata; class Mammalia; order Rodentia; family Muridae; genus Apodemus; species Apodemus sylvaticus. Next base: position 85,731,503 of record NC_067484.1, read on the forward strand.
CTTCCTTGCCTGCTTGCCTCGTGGGACTGAGCAACTGCTAGATCCTTGGACTTCCATCCACAGCTGCTGCTGACCATTGTTGGGAAGCTGGACTACAAACCGTAAGTCATCACAAATTCCCTAACTATATAGAGACTACCCATGTTCTGTGACTCTAGAGAACCTGACTAATACTCCCTGTAAGAGAAGTATCTACACATTGCACAAAACTGCATTTAAGAGAACTAAGGAATCTGGGTAAGATATTGCAGACCCTGCAAGAAGCGTAGATAGAAGAGGTGCGGTGAAGGGTGCAGGAACAACAGTGTCAAATTCTGTTACGCTACTGTTGCAAGATATTTCCTATCCATTCACATTGAGGCAGCGAGAGGCCAGTGATTGGAGGGGAGAGGAGGAGGAGGAGGAGCTACTAGAAGTCAGGGGAGGGAGGAGAGTCTTGGTGGACCTCACCAGCAGAGGCAGAGCTGGAGATGTGGATATCCAGATGACTTCAGAAGTATTTCTGGTGTTTTGGAGAGGTTAAAAATATTGGGATAAGACTTTATCATTGTAAACTGGCATTATGAAAGTGGGAGTTATACATATATATTTGGTTAAATATACATGCATATATTTGGTTAAATACATATATTTGGTTAAATATATTCAAGTTGAAGAGTCATGCTTTACCAGATACATGGAAGGAGTGGGTGCCGGGCAGAAGCGTGGGACTACCGTTTAACACTACATGTTACTATTTGCACCCCCCCCCACACACACACAGTTACAGTGTAGAGAGACCCTAAGCATGGGGTAAAGGTGGTGAAGGGAACACCTGACTTCCTCACTTCCTCAACCCCAGTTAACTTCCTTGTTAGGCTTCAGGTCTTAGAATAAGCCTTGCAGACTTAAGCTTTGAAGCGTTGGAGATTTTAGAAATTCGTTATTTTCAGTTCAGGGTGTAGGTTGGTAATAATTGCTGGGTTTGATGGGATACTGCTCAGTTAAACCAAGTTGGTGTGAATCAGAACAGTTGAAGTCCCGAGAGCAGACTAGGTGAAAGGTGAGGCGGCTGCCAGAACCTAAGGGTAAGGAGAAAGTAGCCAAACAAGTGCCCGACAAACACAAAAGTTAGGGGTGGCACGCGGAGAAGAATTATTCCCAAACCTGCAAGTTGAGAATGTGAGTGTACCACTTCATTTCTTCTGCATGCTAAATTTGAGTTACCATGAGACCAGCAATCCCACATGTCCCAGAACACAGTCCCAGAAAAGCCAGTGCACGGTCTTCACAAGTGAGTTGCTCATAAGAGAGTGGAAGCAAGCTAAATGCCAATCTCCTGGTAAATCACGCAATGGCAAGTGGTGAATCAACGCAGTGAGATTTTGGTCAGCACAGAATGAAGCTTTCATAGCTGCCGCAATGGGGGTGAATTCTGCGAAATCCATTCAATGCTACCAGAGCCAAAGCTATAGAATCTGATTCCATTTCTGTGACGAGTGTTAAAGATTCAAATTTCTGGAGACAGAAAGCAAAGACAGGGCTAGTGGGAACAGAGAGTAGAGTAACTGCTAATGAATTTTTTTTTTTTTTTTTTTTTTGGATTCAGGTAATTGGGATGTTTAAAAGAGTGGCTTAGATGGAATGCAAATTATATTTCCACATAAAATGTGAAAGTAATATACTGATAAAGTTGCTCAAATTATTTAATTTAAATATGCATAATTTATTTGATGCACATTATTTTTCAATTAAGCTATTAAAAAACTTAAAGATAATTCCTAAAGTGAAAAATTGCAAAGAATTAGACATAAAACGAAATTGTGAAACATAAATTATTTTTGACTATTTTATTATGAATATTGGTTGAATTTGGACTAAAATCTGACTTACTATATGTAAATTTTTCCCCACTGTAAACTGGCTTGATGGTGGGAATTCCTGGGATACAGGAGAAGGAGATCAGAACGTGTGAGGACTAGACAAGTAACAAACAACAAATACTAGACAAGTAACAAAGAACAAAGACTAGACAAGTAACAAAGAACAAAGACTAGACAAGTAACAAACAACAAAGACTAGACAAGTAACTGATTCCCGTGCATCATTCAACATGGATCCAAAACCTAAAATATTTCCTAGTTTAATCTTACTAGAAAAAAATCTCTGTGATCATAAGAGTGAGACCACAGGGTTGGCACCACAAATTATTTTCTGAATGAAGCAGTGAAGGGGAAGAGCTCCGGGCTATGGGATGGAATTGGATTTTGTCTGAAGTCTGAGTAGATCATCTATTGACAGTTTCCAGCAGGTAGCGAAGGAGGAGGCATAAAATCCTGATTGAGGTGGGGATGGGGGCAACCAAACAGGCTGTGATTCAGGAGTGATTCCCACCTAATGAAAATTACATCACCAGGAGTACCAGGTTCAAAGAAGAGTGTGAAAGGGCAGTGCTAAGATGTGGGCAGAGTCCTTTTTTTATGGTTTAGAGAGAGAAGGAGGAGTGAATGAGGTAAAGAATTTCAGATATGAGTTCACCATTAAAACAGTACACGGAACCTAGAGACTGATACAGACCTTTTTGCAAGTGAGGCAGCTTTGTCTAATGTCAGTGTTGTTATTATGAAGTTAGTAGTGAGTCACAAGAACAAAATTGTTTTCAGAAAGAAGAGAATATTAGTCAGATTTTCACTAAACCTTTTGTTATCTAATGCATTGGGAATTAAAAGCTGTTTCTTAAGCAGTTGTTGTGTAGAAAGATCTGAAGAGGAATTCAGTCTGCATTCCCTTTCTAGGATGTGATTTATTTAAGGATGCAGAGGTGAGAGGGGCCTCCCCAAGACAATGGAAAATGCATGCCTGGTTTCCGTTGGTGCACAGAATGTCAGGATAAATATATATTTTATATTTTTGAAAGAAGAAAGACAAATCCATGAATTCTAACAGCAGACATCTTTCTTAATCTTTGCTATTATTCTATGATTTACAATAAATGAGTCAATAAAAATGAAATATGGTCATTGGCACCATGCTGTGGTTTTCTTCTGATGTTCAGCCAGCATCTCCTGGTATACATGTCATTTAACTCTCCCTGAAAGCCAGATGACTTTAGATAGGGACTTGATTGATGACATTTTATATGCAATACTAAAGCTTCTTGTGTTTTGTTTTTCTAGTAAATGCAAGCAAATTCCCCTAGACCTTGAGGCAAATTTTAAATCAGTCTTTCACCATGCTGCTCTCAGTGACCTGGCACAGCCACAGCAGGTCGCCTTTCCTCTCACAGCTGAGGTGAGTAGGCAAGTTTAATCTTGTCAGAGTGCTGGAATTGAACCTATTCTCTATTCGCTAATTCCTAGTTTGAGAGCGCATGTACTAGTTGGGATTTATATATTTTTGCCAACAGTATCTATGTGACCTTTAACCTTGTTTTTTAAGCTACATAGATACTACCGTGTTCCCTTATAGTAGCACCAAATAAAAGATGTGTGTGGATGTGTATATGTGTGCCAAGACATGGAAGTACAGGTCAGAGGACAACTTGTTAGAGTCTAGAGTCTATTCTCTCCTTTTACCAAGTGGGTTCCAGGGACCAATCTCAGGTAGTGAGGCTTGGAGCAAGTGTTTCTGTTCACTGAGTCACCTCACCAACACTCGAGACAAAGCATGGTTTTAGGTCTCATTTATCAGGGTCAGAAATGGAGAAGAGACTGAAGGAAAGGTGGTCGAATGGCCAGCTCAACTTGAGATCCATCTCATGGGAGGGAACCGAGGCCTGACATTATTACTGATGCTATGATGTGCTTATAGACAGGAGCCTGGCATGGCTGTTCTCTGAGGGTCCCTAGCAGAGACAGAAGCAGATACTTATATTTGAACTGAAGTTGGGGCCCCCTTTGGTTGAATTAGCGGAAAGATTGAGGAAGCTGAAGGGGGGGAGCAACCCTATAGGAAGACCAGCAGTCTCAACTTACCCAGACCCCAGGGAGTTTCCAGAGACTGAGTCACCAACCAGGAGCATACATGCACTGGGGGAGGGGGAGGAGCACCCTTTCAGAGACAAAGGGGAGGAGGAATTGGATGACGAACTGTGGGAAGGGGACCTGAGGAGGGCTACTACGGGAATGTAAATAAATAAAATAATAAAAAGTAAAACAAGAAAGCAAGCTGAGCAAGCCATGAGGAACAAGCCAGTAAGCAGCACCCTCCATGGCCTCTATATCAGCTCCTGCTTCCAGGTTCCTGTCCTGCTTGAGTTCCAGTCCTAACTTTCTCCAGTGATGGACTATAATGTGGAAGTGTAAACTGAATAAACCCTCTTCTCCCAACCCCCCAAAAGACCCATTTATCTTTGATGATAGTTTGTCTTGCCCTTTTCATATTGATTAGAATTATTAGAACAGTTATTAGAACAATTCCATCATATCATTTAATTCTGGTTGTGTTCCTTAGATAAATAGATGGCACAATAGAGGAAGGCAAAACACAATTCACAATACTAGATCAAGGAAACTTTTAAAATAAAACTATTTAGTTTGGCAGTGGTTTCTTTGAATGATGCACATTTTCAAGAACAAGTCTCCATAGAAATCCATGTGTCAAGTATGTTATGAGAAAAATGACATTAACAAAACTATTTGTGTATAAGACAGTAAAGAATTTATGCTGCTAATAATGTAAGATAATTAGTTTTTAATACTAACCATGTTGAATCTAACATTCACTCTAACAACTGTTCCTCATTTTGTGGTCTATTGTTTTGTGGTTTATTGTAAGTATATTCTTATCATTTACTTTCTATAAGAAGATGTTCCCAAGTTACTAGCATAAACTGGGATTACCATTTTTGCTTCTGATACAGCCTGGAAGAACCTTCTGAAATGAGAAGCTTCTTCCTCTAACTTTCAATCATGTATAACATACTTCAAAATTCATCAGAAGGTCAAATGCCTTTTTTTTAAATTTTTTTTCACCCTAGTACCCAGTAGGGTTCCTTAACTAAAGTCTTAACAACTGATCTTTGTTAATCCATTTGATTGTATTCTGCACACATAATTATGTTTTCTGCAACTAGACTCTAACTCCTAGAAACCAAAATCTATTTTTTATGGCATATATCACTGCTTGAAAGAAACTGTAAAGGTTATTTTTTATTAGATAATTGCTTTATTTACATTTCAAATGGTATCCCCTTTCTGAGTTACCCCTCCAAAAAACCCCTATTCCATCCCCCCTCCCCCTTTCCACCCCCTCCCAATTTTCAGACTTGCATTCCCCTAGTCTGGGAAATCAAGTCTTCACAGGACCAATTGCCTCTCCTCTTATTGATGTCTGAAATGGTCATCTTCTGCTACATATGTAACTGGAGCCATAGGTCCCTCCATGTGTACTTGTTGGTTGGTGGTTTAGTCCCTGGCAGCTCTGTGGTACTGGTTGGTACATATTATTGTTCCTCCTGCAGGACTGCAAACCTCTTCAGCTCCTTGGGTCCTCTCTCTAGCTGCTCCATTGGGGAACTTATTCTATTGGTTGGCTGTGAGCCATGGGTATTTTGATCCACTTTCCAATAAGGATAAAAGAATCCACACTTTGGTCTTCCTTCTTCTTGAGCTTCATATAGTCTGTGAGTTGTATCTTGGGCATTCTGAGCTTTTGGGCTAATATTCACTTACAGCAGCAAGTGCATACCATGTGTGTGTTCTGTGATCTCTTAACGTGTTGCTTTAATACTTTCTCAGCACTACATTTTTAACCAAATACTAGTGCATGGGTTTCATAAATACTAATTTAATCTATTGACATATTATCTATACTTAACTATTCTTTTAAATGCTATAATTTCTCATTAACTCAGAACTGAAGACAGGCTATACTTTGAACACGTTTTCTCTGTAGCATTCACAACATCTTGCTAATATGGTAATTTATCTAAATGTCTACCACAAGGTCACTTTACCCTCATCTGAATTGTGTGGCCTAGTTACAGAACTTGGAACATTTGACCAAGTATTTTCAACTGCTGGAGAAGAGAATATAAGGTAGGTTTAAAAATGAAATGAAGAAAGGACTGTTTGAAGAAGGTCAATCTGACCGTGGCATGTAAAATGGATTTGGGTGGAGAGACTGTGAAAGCTGACTGGGCAGCTTTGAAAACTGATATAGCAACCACTCTATAAGGTGGGAAAGAGGAATGTGTCTGGTGTCAGTGGAAGTAAATCAAAGCCTCCAGTACAGATATATAGAAGAAAATAAAAAGATGATAATTTCTTTTCTTTTTTAGGTATCACTGATATGGATATGTGCTGTTTGTGATCCATACAAACATATTGACTTGATGAATAATAACTGGTAGGCTGTGTTTTCTTATACTTAAAATTATAGTAGCCACATGATGGATTGGGATAATTAAAGGGAAATTAGCATAGTGCCTATTTTTGTCATAATTGAGCCTCAAATACTTGAAGAAGAATCTGGACATGTCAATTGTCCATGAATGCCATTCTTGGCCAACAAAAAGATTAAATGGTAGCTATTTTCATTGTGCTCATTCATAATATTCAGTGAAGAAACTTGTTGCTGTATTAAAGCATTGCAATGTAGAAGATTATTCTCAAAGACTTGCAACTCGGCAACTGCTCCCATTATCTGTGAGCTCTAAGAATACCCTTAAACGTTGACCCAGAATGCTACAGTTATCAAAGAATGGCTAGAGAACAAGAGTATCAAAAACACTGAAATAATCATTTTTTTTTCTACCTGTTACCCCATCCCCCTATTGCTGCTAGGTGTCCTTGAGTTGTAGGCACAAAAAGAAGCTATAAAGGCTGAGGTGATGGCTCAAAGATGAAGAGCACTTGCTGTTCTTGTAGAGGACCTAGGATGAGTTACTAGTACTCCACAAATCCCACAAATCTCTGTAACTTCAACTTCAGGAGATCCAACACCTCTTTGGGTACCTTCATATATATAATACACGTTCAGACACATGCATGTACACATAAAATTTTTTAAAAGTAATTTAAGAAGGAGACTGTACGATGGCAGAAATATCTGTATTCTAGACATAATCTTTTCTTTCTGTCTCTAGTATATATTAGTCTGGGAAAGTTGTCTTAATCTTGGTAAAGATGGAACAGCATATTCTACAACATACATTTTATATTTTATAAAACAATATGCAGATAAAATACATAGACATCACAATTTGGCTGGAATAAAGTAATCATGATTCCAAATGAGAAAGGTCAATTTCATTAAATATATCTCACCTAAATGATAAATAAGCCATAAAATTTGTATATAAAAATATCAAATATCTACTTAAATCAGAGACAACAAATTACGATCTTAAGGAAAATTGTCTGTTTTTCCTCCTTTTCTAGGAAAGGTTTCCAATCTTTAGATTTACTCAGAATCATTGACCTTTAGGTTTTCTGTATGATGTAAAAATCTCTATCATATGAATGATGTCAAGCAATCCATAAATTAATCGCATGCTTCATGATACAAACAATTGCTCACTCTATACAGGAGTCACTTTGTTATGAAGCAAGTCCTCAGTGTAATAAGCAAGGATTTCCTGAGAAAAGAACATTTGGCATCAGAGCCCCTGTCAGAAAGTCTTGACTCAACGTGCCAAAGCTGTTAACTGTGTCAAGTAATCCTTTAATTAGATTACAAAATGCAGCTATTATATGTCAAATATCTATTGATCCTAGAAAGAAAATGGCTTGAGGTTTCTTAAGTATGAAACACCGAAATTCATTTGCCATGCAATTAACTCCAAATTACTTCCTTGGGAAATTAACATTAGAGAGAATGTTTAGGCATGTGAAAGCATATAATTGAGATATTATAAAAGGAAAAAATGAGAAAGAAATTAATAATGAATATTACATTAAAAATATCTCTTTTCCAAAGTATATGCAACTTAGCTCTTTTGCTGATTATTACCTGTGTTTTCAGAGCATGCAGTTACTTAAAAAATTTATACTGAAAGTAAAGGCATCAGTTACTGAACAGAAATCGTCCTGCTAAGAAGTACCAGGGATCACATTGGTTTGTGTGGAATGATCAAGACCAGTCCAAGGAGGTGAAAAAAAAAACATGACATAGAAGTTGCCTAAATATGGAGGGGAAGTAGGGGAGTGGCCACTGAAAATTATTAAAGCAGCCACAGTTACAGAGCTAGACCCAGGATTACCCAGACAGCAGTGTGCAGAAACTGCAGATTACCAGCTTTATAATGGGAGGCTGGGCTGGGGTAGGTTATTTGGTGGATGAGGTATAGGCAGCCGGGAACAGATACTAATGGAGTTGAGACTACACCAAATACCTCATTTCTCTGCTCTTAGACCATAATCAATACAAGAGATTCTGCCATCCTTATGCATATGGGAAAGAGGTATCCATAAATTCTTTTTAAATTTTTTTATTGGCAATCCCTTACATTGCTGTATCAAGCCTTTCCAGGACCAGGGCCCTCTTCTTCCTTCTTGGGAATCATTTGATAGCAATGTAGGGGATTGCCAGGACAGAGAAGTGGGAGGGGGTTTATTGGGGAATGGGCAGAGGGAAGAGGGCTTATGGGACTTATGTGGAGGGGGGAACCGGGAAGGGGGAAATCATTTGGAATGTAAACAAAGAATATAGAAAATTAAAAAAAAAATCAAGGGCAGGGATTCAAGGAAGGAACCTGAAGGCAGGAGTACTGGAGGCTTGTTCCAGTGACTGTTCAGCTGCCTCAGATAGCGCTGACCCAACTGCTAAGGGATGTTGGTGCCCACAATGAATGGTTCAGACCTTTCTACATCAATTAGCAATCAAAAAAATGTTCCACAGATATACCCACAGGTCAATCTGATGGAAGCAAAATCTTGAGTTATGGTTCCTTTCCAGACTTAGTTGGCAATCATGATTAACCATCACAATTACATATATTCACATTTATTTTGTAGACTAAATCTCCCCTGATATATAACCCGACATTCCATTGCATATAGTATGCTACTAATAAAGCACTGAATGTACACTTTTCTGTAAGTAAATAAACAAATTATTCTATAGAAAAAAATTGTTGGTTATTTTCTTTATTTACATTTCAAATGTTATCTCCTTTCAAGTTTCCCCTCCCCAACTCCCCTGTCCCATCCTCTTCCTGCTTCTATGTGGGTGCTCCCCCATCCGCCCACCCACTCACTGGGTGCCTCACTGCCCATACTGGGGCATGGAGCCTTCACAGGCCCAAGGGCCTCTCCTCCCATTGATGTCCGGCAAGGTCATCCTCTGCTACATGAGCAGCTGGAGCCATGGGTCCCTCCATGTGTACTCTTTGGTGGTTTAGTCTCTGGGAACTCTGTGGGGGCAGGGGTATGGTTGGTTGATGTTGTTGTTCTTCCTTCCTATGGTGTTTGACACTTTGGAATGTATTCTAATCCGATTCCCCCAACAACGTTCCCCCAACAACTTTATCTGCCAGTTACAAGCACCAAGACATCTAACTTGCACTTCTGGTTTGCTGGTAAGTGAATCAGTTCCTTACCACCCCGCATCTTGAGTTAAATGACTTTCTCAAGTAGCTCTCAGATCACAGGGGACTTATACACATTTGCATTTATACTAATAATATCAATACTAAAGATGCAGTTGAAGGAAGGCCTTTGGTGACATGTGAAGACTGTGACATAAAATTTCCACACTCTATCCAGACACATTGCTCTCCATGAAACTTCATGATTTCAGCCACAAGTTCCTCAAAACTCTTCTGCTGGGGCTTCTATAGAGACTTTATTGAATAGACATGACTGCTAATCACCTGGGTGTGCTGGCATGACCATGACATTCTGTTTCCTTTCAGGTAGCATTTCTTCTTCAGGATATGTGGCATTTGTTATCTGAATAAGAGGGGCAGAGTCTTGCAACTTCCTCTAAGACAGAGTGGGCAGAATCTAAAAGCTGAAGTATACAAATAAAAATTGAAAATAAGTGTCTGGGGTGAAGAGTCGATAGATAAAGAGCTCACCTCGTAAGCAGGAGGACCCAAGTTCTCCCCAGGGAAGCTCTCCCACATTCAAAAGGCTTAAAAGCCAGGAATTATGTATGCTTATACTCTCAGTGCTTTTCCTCAGGAAAAGAGGAGGCAATAGGATCCACCAGGCTCCCTGGACAGCCATCCTGGCCCAGTAAGTAAGTACCAGTAAAGGAAAGACACTGTCTTAAATGACAGATATAATAGTATCTGAAAAATAACTCTGGAGGTCTTTCAAGGACCTCCACATTCATGCACACAAACATATATGCCAATAAACTTGAAGGCACACCAACAGTCACTCACACAAATTGTACACGTGTCACATAATGCATTATATATGTAACATAATGCAATATAATCACCAGTGAACATTCTGTTTGCTAGATATCAAACTAGAACTGATAATTTATATTAAGAAAAGATCATATGATATCCAGGACTATTTACTTTAGTGGTCATTATGCATGCCCCTTGGTATAATCTGTTGAATAGCAGTCTCATTTTGCATTGTACACACTTAATAACATTAGGTAAAGTTCTAGTAAGCTTATCATCATTATAAAATAATTAATAAATAATGCAATAATTAATAAATAACTAGCATTCTTTTATTCTTTTACTATTATTGGAATATGATGACTTTCTAGAACACAAATTTTAGTCCTTGCTTAAATAATCTTTCTTATACTTCATGGCTACTGATGGGTTAATCAAACATATATACAAAGTTACATGGAAGAAAAATGAGAAACATTTTACAGAACCCATATGGTTGCTGCGTTCAAATAAACGTGCTAGACAAAATAAATATATTTTTGCTATCTATATCCAAAACAACTAAATTTTACAGAAGATTTTTCAATCTGGAAAATCTGAACATTCAAAAGCTTTGATGCTGTTAACAGTCGGTGGGTAAAGGTCTGGCTCACTGACAGGAGAGGACCTGGAAGGGAGCAGTCTGCACCGTAACGGAGAGTGTAGAAGAGACCGTTCCTGACAGGGATCCACATATGTGGCTCTGAGTCATCTCCCTGAGATCTGACTGGCTTTCTAAGAGGAAAACATAGCGAAATACACCCATCCAGGATAATTAATTTCTTAAACTGTCTGGGGTGTGTGTCTGATCCTGATGAAATCAAGAAGAGTGCTTCGTTTATGGGATGTTGTCCTCTGAGCAGGACATGACTAATGCCCTCGTTTGAATGTCCAGCAGGTCTGAGCTGTGCAAGTCTGTGCTACAGAGAGGGGTAGGAAGAAGAAGATCCTCTTCTGGAGATAGTCTCTTCCTATGGTGGTTGTGCCTCTTAAAAACTGGCCACGCCTTTGTGAGCAACCACTTGCCTGTGCTCCCATACGTCACTCTAATTAAAATCCTGAGTTCACCAAGACTTACTTGGGTGGATCATTCCTTTGTTTCTGATACCATAACTTGGAGTGAACAGACCTTTGCTCATCTGTTCAGAAAAGACTTACACCATCGTCTATATATTCTTTGAAGGGAAAAATAAAGCTAGACACACAAGTGTGGAAAATGGAGGAGAAGATAAGGGAGACTAGTCATTTAAAACAGTGTTCCGCCCTAGCATGGAGGACTCTGTAGAGTTCAATTTCTGCTGACTGTTAATCACTGCACATACCTGGAGACCAGCAATGCTGAAAATTAAAAGCATCAGCACTGCTGTGAAGGCAGTGATTCATGAAAATATTTTGCTTCCATCTTCAGGAGATTCTCCGTTTATCTCCTATGGAGGTAGATAGTCTGCGGTTGACTTCTAAGGCTGCCTTCCTTTCCCAACAGACGCCTAATCCTCCTGAGCAGCCAGTGCACAGCTCTTAAAAATGATACTGTTTATATCTGGGGGTGGAATTTGAATTAGGGCTTTGTTGGTGCAAGGGGTTTTATTTGAAGCAGAAATTTCTTTTTATATCTGTACTCCGTAATTCTATCATTTTGTTTTTGGATGAAAGTCTGTAAAAATAATACTGAGAAGATTTTAGTAAAAAAAACAATCTGTGATAAAAAGGTTTGGGATTTAAATTTAAAATGTTATAGTTCTCATTAAAATTATTAATTGAATTATTATGATAGCTGTATAACAGGAAAGAGGAAATTTGAAATACGGTTTAGGTTATTAAACAGAGTGTGAATGTGAATGCTTGCAATCCCAGCATTTGGGAGACTTCGCAGAATTCGGATCACTGCAAGGTCAAAGGCAGCCTGATGTACATCAGGTCAGCTGGGGTTGCATGGTCAGAACCTGCCTCAAGCCAACGGAAAATGAAAGCTGTGTCTTACATAGTGTCATGTACTCGTGAGTTCCTGTGACGCATATTTGAAAACCAGTACTTGACGTCATCTTGTGTGACTTATTATTACATGTATTAAGAAGAGATCCTGGAACAGGGCACTTGGGGCCAGCTGCTCATTTCACTTTTCCTGATCATGTATCATGTAAAGATTGAATTGCTACAACAACAGTATTCAGTCTATAAGCTGCTCAGAGGATTAATGCAAAATTTTGACATAGGTCATAAATCATCACCTGTTAGCTGTCTTATATTTCATGGAGTACCTATCCTCCTGTCTAAATATCCATGCAATATGTAACACTACAAAAATCATTCATATATAGAATATTATTTTAAGGATGATGTTATTTAAAAATTAATGGAGCAAAATGTAACTAATATTTTTTGTGTTTTTTGCATGTTGTAACTAGTTTCACTTATAAACATAATAGTGCCTTATTTAATTATTGAAAAAGTCTTTTTTATCTCCTATGCCTTGCTGTGACCTGGCAATCAAGTTGGAGATCAGAGCCCTATTGCTGTCATTCCTGGACACAGTGCCTGGATTCTCATCATATCTTTTACTTTTAAAATTATTTTTATGCGTGTGTGTGTTTGTGTGTGTGTGTGCATGTGTGTGTGTAATGTATGAGCCATGATATGCATGTAGAAGTCAGAGGACATCTTTGTGAAGGTAAGTTCTCTTTTTCCTCCTTCAAGCTCTCTTTCCTCCATCAAGTATGTTCCCGATTGAACTGAGGCCTACAAGCCTATAAACTTTCAAGACAAGCTACCCTTCTTTAAAAACTGACAATGGAAACAATATATATATATATGTGTGTGTGTGTGTGTGTGTGTGTATGTACATGTACATGTACATGTATATGTATATGTATATGATGCATATGTATATGTGTATGTATATGTGTATATTCATGATATACAATAGGGCGTTTTGATATATGGCTAAGTCAAGTTGACTAATATATCTGTCATCATATGTGCTTTTTTTTCACTAAAGAAACTAAATATAGTCACCTGGTGATTTTTCATTCTTCTCTTTGCACCTGTGATTCACATCTCTCCATTGCAGTCCTGCTCAGCCCCGCAGCCCCTGATGACCACTCTCAGATCTGCTTCAGCAAGTTCTCTGATTGAATAAAATTGCATCTGTCTTCCTGTGCCTGGCTGATGTCATTGAGCTTAATGTTCTCAGGTTCAATCAGAAGTCAAAAATGCTGCTTCTGCATCTGCTCACACACCACGGTCCTTTCTGGATGTTGCTGTTAATTGTCACGTGATCATACTCCATTGCTATGTGAAGGGTAGAGAGTTCTTGAATGGATTAGCATAAGACTTCTAGTTAATTAAGAAATAACACATCCTCTGTGTAAACAACATTTTAAAAAGCCTTCAATTGGGGCTGGAGAGATGGCTCAGTAGTTAAGAGCACTGACTGCTCTTCCAGAGGTCTTGAGTTCAATTCCCAGCAATCACATGGTGGCTCACAACCATCTGTAATTGGGGGAGGGAGGAAGCCTTTGATTGAAAAGGCCTTTATAGTCCTTTGAAGTAGGTGGACAATACTATTTTTAATTTATTTTAATATTTGAATCTGTATGACTGTTTTGCCTACATGTTTATGTGTACACCGTATGCATGTCTAATGTCTACTGAGGCCAGAGAGGGCTTCAGATACCCTGCAACTGCAGTTACCAGAAGTTATACAATTACCAGAAGTTATGGATTCTCTGAAAGAACATGTGCTTTTAACTGCAAAGCCATCTCTCCAGCCCCGGAAGACTACTTTCATACTTTTAGTATTTTGAACGCTTACCTTCCTCAGTCATACTACTGACACAGGAGAAGAGAGATTCATTTGCTAAAGAAAATGCTGAGCTGTTTATTTTAAAATACATTTTATTAGTTTAATAAAAAAAAGAAAATGCTGGACCCTGGGGATTCAAATCTACCTGTATCAGCTTGTGAGTTCCCTGTCTGTTCTCCCTGGACACAGAAACTTTATGGATACAAGAGAAACAGCTCCAATATTAGGGCCAATGCAGCCAATATTCACGTTGCAATTATAATTAATTAGTTGCCTCTCCTTAGGGTCCAATATAATAAAATTCCCATCATTTTGATTTTTGTAGAAAATTGTTAATGCTAGTACTATTAATATGGTAAATTAATAATAGCATACAATATTTCTCATATTTTCCATTTCCTTTTGAAATGCAATGAATACAAAAATCCAACCAACATGGTTTAGAACCATTGTTATGGAATTGTACATATGAAAGCTTAAAAGCATTTGGACTGAATTTAACTACAAAATGTTCATATGGCTTGGTATTAAAGGGCTCAGGAAGTAATATCTGTGAGTTATCTATGGGAGGTATAGATAATGCTATTCAGATGACAACAATTCTTCATTTGGACAGAACACAAAAACAAGATTTAAATGGGGATCCAACACAGTGGATGTTTTAAAGAAGATTTAGATGCTAAATTCAGAAGAAAGGTAATTCAGTTGTTCTTGTGAGACCACTCTGTCATTGCCTTTTTTCAAGAAGCTTTGTTTTCCTTCTATCTGCAGTTACTAACAGAAGCTATTATAGGCACCCGTTGGAAAACCCGAAAACGTGCTGCATTTAGTATACATGAAAGCTTGAGGTTTAGATGTGTTAGACTTTTAAAAAGTTCAGCATGTGGTGGAATTAAGACCTGGAGCCTGGAGGCACCGTGGAAGTTGCTAAGGAAACACTGTGGGGTACAGTATTATATCCCTAAGAGCAGCTTTTAAAATAAAGGACTTATAGCGAATGCACCATAGAAAACAGGCAAGATCACGATTTTGTTTAGGGAGGCTTATTTTCAGGTCTGAAAATTAATAATTGAAAGTTTGCTGCAAGAAAAAGATTATTCTGACTGTGACTTAGGAATCAAAAGAGAGGCTATATTAAACTAAAAGTCCTCAAATGAAGCACAGGGAATAGATGAGACCCGGAAGGAGCAAGTGTATGAAAGCCGTGGCAGTTAGGTTGTCTCAGTTACGCTTTACCTAGCTATACTTTTTCTTTTCTTTTCCTTTCTTTTCCTTTCCTTTCTTTTCTTTTCTTTTCTTTTCTTTCTTTTTTTCTACTAATTCATTTATTATTCTCCCCTCTTTATCTTTTTTAAATGAAGACAAGGTCTGTAGCTCTCCTTTGAGTGCCAAGAGTTTAATTCTTTATATTACTGAAAATAATTTATAATTAAAAAATTATGTGTATGAAAATTTTGCCTGCATGTATGTTGGTGTGTCCTATGCATGCCTTGTGCCCACAAGGACAGAATAGGTTGTTAGAACCATTGGAAGCAGAGATAATTGTGAACTGCCATGTAGATACTGGAAACTCACCCCAGTTCTGTAGGAAGAACAGAAGATTTTAGCATTGATGTTTGAGCAATTTTATTGTAGATCCTTATTTTAGACACATGCTTTATTTAAAAGAATAAAAAATATTTTTGATAAAAGTCTTCAAAATTTGAAAAACCTACCATTTTGTAGGGGCAATTTGTGAGGCACATGTTGAGCTTTTTAAGATTACATAATATTTTTGGACATTTTAATTTAACTCAACATTTACAGGAAGAACTGAGAAATCTCCCGATATGATGTGTTTGCCACAGTATCATCCAACCTCGCCACATGCTTTTTAAAGCATCGCCTACTGCAAAACCAATTGTAGTAGAACCAAAAATTCAAAAATATATGCTGCCTTCATTATTACAGCACAATTTTCTAAATTTCATCAAGGGTCCTGTGCTTGTAAACAGGTTTCTTCCTTTTGGTTACTGGGAAGTTTTTATTATATATATATATTATAATCTCAAATATATATAATTATTATATATATTATACTATATATTATACTATATATTATATTATAATATAATATAAAATAAAATATCACATATAATAGTATATATTATATTATAATCTTAAATATATAATTATAATATGTATTATATTATATATTATATTATAATATTATAATATTATTATAATATAAAATATAATATATTATATTATAATCTCATATATATTGAGATTATAATATATTACAACATTTCTCTCTACCCTTTCCTCTCTGCAAGGCCTCCCACATACCTCTTCTTGTTCTCTTTAAAATTTATGGCCTTCAAAAAATCATTAATTGTTATCACATTATATACATATCTCTCTATCATATCTATCTATATCGCTATCATCTGTATCTATACTATCTATACCTATCTATATCACCTATATCTCTAATCTTAATCTGTCTATCTGACTATCATCTATCTATCTATCTATCTATCTATCTATCTATCTATCTATCTGTGTATCTGTCTATCATCTATCATCTATCTATATGTCTATCTATCTATCTATCTATCTATCTATCAATATTCTTAAATAAAATAATATTGCATTGCTTTGTCTATGTAATATTATTTCTATATACTATTCAAGGCTGACTTCTGTATTGGAAATTGACTGATGTGCTCCTCATGCAGGAAAACTGCCTCTCATACTTCCAACACTCCTTAGCTGCCTGATGTTCTTTGTGAAGGGTTGAGGTTCCATGTTCACTCCCACATTTACTTTGGCAACTTTATTAGTGTTATCGTCATTCAGATCTAGTTTGGGGAGTCATGTTGGTAAGACTTTATGGGTATAGTTTTGATATCTCTAGGAAATATAATCTCACAGTAAATTCCTTGATACCTTAGTTCTTATAATCTTCCTTCCCTCCTCTTCCTCCCTGATCCCTGAGCCTTAGGTATGGAAGTTGCATTTTAGATGTATCCATTGGTACTAGAACTACAACTTTCCATTTTAATAAAAAACATGTGTATGGTCATTTTGCCTTCATTTACGTCTGCATAGCATTTGTATGCCTGTTGCCCAAGAAACCAGAGAATGGGGTATTAGATTTCTTGGAAGTGGAGTTACAGACAGTTGTGAGCTGCCATGTGGGTTCTCGACCTGCACCTGGATCTTTGGAAGAACATCCCTCTGGTGCTCCTAAATGCTGAGCTCCAGACCCAGCACAAGTTTTTACCTGAAGTTGCCCCCTACATATCCTAATTATTGAACTGTTTGTTTGTCTGTTGCCTGTGCTTTCTTTAGGCTGTTGTACTCGTACTGAGTTTTAAAGCTCTTACTATTTCTGTGTGCTAGAGCTTTTTGTCAGATGTGGTTTGCAAATAATTTCTCCATGATTTTAGTTCACTCACATGAAGTTTTAGAGAACAAAAGTTTATATTTTGCTAAGACTCACTTTTCTCGACTGTTCTTTTTATTGGGAGTGCTTTTGCTGTCTCCCCCCCCCCCCAAGATTTTTTTTGCAATCTTTTGATAGATACTATGCAGTTTTGTTTCCTTCCTTTTCCAAAATTAATGAATTAATTAATTGTTCCAAGATAAGATCTTTCTGTGTAACTCTGCTGTCCTAGAACAACTCTGTAGACCAACTCACTCTGTAGAACACTCACTCTGTAGAGTCATCACAAACTCAGAGAACCACCTACCTCTTCCTCCCAAGTACTGGGTTTAAAGACGTGTGCCACCACTGCCCAGCTGTGTGATTTTCAATGTAGGGAGTCAAGTTGTCTACAAAGGGGGCAGGTGGTCTCTTCATTTCCGACATGATTCTTTTTATCTTGTTGCTTTGCTTGTTCAGTAGCTCAGAGTTCCGGCCACTACAGAGAAGAAACAGCCGCGGAGCCCATTGTTGCTTTCCCCAGACATGAGTGGGAAAAGATTTTTTTCACCTCTTAGCCATGAGATCAAGTGCAGGTTCTTATTTGCAGAAGCTATTTGTCAAGTTCAAGCAGTTCCCTCCTGTTCAAAACCAGCACAATACTTTAAAATCAAAGAAAAAGGATAAACCACTATTCATGACTGAACAGTTTACTTGATATAAAATTGATAATAAAGTACACACAAATGAATCATCTAATTTCTTTTCCCATATGTGAATGAACATGCACAGGAACAAATACTTTTGCACACATTCACCCCATCTTGATGCTCATGCTCAGGCCATCTTTTTATCTAATTTCTTTACACCGGGCAACCTCTGATCTTCTGTCATGGAAGATTTGCTTGCTTTTGCTAGAATATTGTATCAATATATCACACATTATATAGTTTGTATCTGAATCATCTTGTCATCAAGTTTTATTGAGATTCACAAAACCATTTGTGGATTTTTAGATTCATCCATATAGTTAAAATGGAATGGGTAATTAATTAAGAAAGAGTACTGCTCCGCTGGGCCTCTGCACCATTCCTTCCAAGTATCTGGTAAAGCATGACTCTTAAACTTGAATAGTTAGCCAAATATCTTTATGTATATAAAACTCCACATTACATACTGCCAATTTACAATGTATTATTCCAATATTTCTAACCTCTCAAAAACACCAGAGATACGACTGAAGTCATGTGGATATCCGTGTCTCCCTCTATGCTCTACTCTTCTGGTCCAAGGAGCCCTTCTCCATCCCTCAGTTCCCTTAGCTCCTCCTCCTCTCTCCCCTCTGATCACTGGCCTCTCACCACCTCTATGGGAATGGATAGGAAATATCTTGCAACATTAAAAATACCAGTAACTTTTTTCTTATTTATCAATGCTATTCTTTTGATTGGATTCGTAAATTCATTTACTTGTTTATTTGTTAAGTGACATTATCTAGCAATTAATTCTAATATGTGAACATGAAAAATGTATTTATGCATCATCATTATAATATTCATCTTTCTGAACTGTATAACATTAGATATTTTTTGTTATCATTTTTTAAGGTTTCTCACAAGTTTTAGTTGTAAATCATTAATTAGCACAGCTTGTAAATATTATTTCTGTTAATATATGAAGATAGCTTAGCTATTCTTTTGTCAGCATCTGCTCACGTGTCTGCAGATGTGTTTACATGGATGGTGAGTTTCATATGCTCGTCTAGTGCTGTGGTCTCCATGTTTTAATGAGTAACTTTGTTGTGTTTTCCCTTAGCTGACTGGCTGGTGTCAGGATGCCCCTATTGTCATTAACAGTCCTTAAAATGTGCCAGAT
Source organism: Apodemus sylvaticus (assembly GCF_947179515.1). Lineage (NCBI taxonomy): Eukaryota > Metazoa > Chordata > Mammalia > Rodentia > Muridae > Apodemus > Apodemus sylvaticus. The sequence continues at coordinate 85,750,913 of NC_067484.1, forward strand.
TGAGTCTCTGCATAATTGTTTGCACTTGCTTCATATGAAGGTGCCTTGGTATTTGATCCACAGTATCTCCAAAAGAGCAGCAGCAGCAGCAGCAGCAACACCACCACCACCAACAACCATGGGAACAATCAGGCTACTTGCATGTAAATAAGGCCCCAAGCTCTCCACTTAGGAGATGATTAATGTAAGTCAGAAAATTGGGAAGTGGGTGAGTAGGGGGAGTGGGAAGGGGATAGGGAGTTTTCAGAGGGGTAACATGGAAAGGGGATACCATTTGAAATGTAAATAAAGCAAATATCTAATTAAAAAAAAAGACGGGACAAATTTATTCCTGATTTTGTATTTATTTGATGGGTATTTGGTTTTTATTGTCTCGTTCTGTCTTCTTAGGATCAGGAAATTGAGATTTTTTAAGGTGCACATCTTATAGTTCTAAGGTTTTGGAAAAGGCCCATCACTTGGAGAATTATTGTGTGCATCTGTGACAGTGAGAGTCTGCTTTATATTTCACACCTGAATAATTAGTCTATGACAGCTTAAAAATGCATACGAGGAGTCTCCTCTCCCCGATATTAGTACACATTAAGTTTAGGACCTAGAGCCCTTATTGAAAGAGACAGAGAGTTCCATCTTCCAGTGGAAGATTGCCAAAAGTTCAGCACTCCTAAGTCCTGCTCAGTGTTAGCAATATGTACCTGTTTGAATTTCACCCTGACTTTTTTCTCTTGGTAAGACTTGCACCTTAAAGAATCTTGCAACCTCCTAGCCTGCAGACTCCACCCCTATATGGTCCCTGGTGCTTCCTGTGCTGTCATTATTTATTCAGTTACAGAACTTTTAAGTTCAATTTCAATAAGATTTTGTTGATAAAATTTTATCGAGTACAGTTGGTTGGTAAATAATACATGTGTTCAGTCTGCCACCTTTTCCAAAGGTCTGAAGATACTTTCACAAGTAGAAAAACAACTGCATTTTGGGAAGAAAATGGAACACAAGTCTGAAGCCATTAAACATTTAGGTTATTTTCATCTTAAGAAAATTTATTTTACTGAAATGTTCTGACTTGAAACTTAAATGGTGTCATATGTTAAAGCATTTAGTATTTTAAGTGAAGTAGGGTAGAAACTGTGACTGTGAATGCATATAAGTGTATGAGTACCAATAAGGTCTGAAGCACTCAGATTCTTATGTGATCAAATGGTGACTGAAGTCAGACGATCCTCTAGTTGTGAGAATGAACATATATAACAATCCTACTCTGTGAATATAAAGTTTGTTTATATATTTTGTCTTCACTTTATCAATTATTATAAAATTGCCATTAATAAATTACTCTAAGCTAGTTCTTTAAAATATCATTTAAGACAATATACTCTGAGGACTGGAGAGTGGTTATGAGCACAGGCTACTGTTTCAGAGGACCAGGGTTAAATTTCTACCACTTGCATGGAGTTCTGTAACTTCATATAACTCCAGTTCCAATGCCCTTTTCTGGACTCTGTAGGCACCACAGACACATAGTGCACATATTCACATACCTACAGGTGATACATGCACACACATAAAATAATACAAGTATATTAAAAATGTATGTATTCTGCCAATACCTAGAAACTGGGTATCATTTGCCAAAGAAATGTCACACTAGTGTAGTTTATCAGGCAAGAAAAAGCATTTTTTTCCAAAATACTGCCAATATGGACAGTAACTGAAATCAGCTCCTCTGTGTAAATGAGTGGAAAGGGCTACAGATACCAGGAGGGACCTGGACAATTTGACATCCGTGTTTGTTTCTTGTCACTTACAGTCACTAATGGCCACACAGGGACAATGTCTCTTTTGATCATAACATTTCAAAGAGATTGTTCCTAGGTCTTTGAGAAAGGATTTTGAGTTGTAAAGCTCAAAGAAGATTTACAACTATAGGCAGAGAATAATTTATCATTGGAAGTTTTCTAAAAATGAATCCTTTAAGCAGGCACTGGAGTAGGCCTGTCTAATATTTGGTCATGCCGCAGAGATTTGTGTATAGCCATTGTGGCTAACCAAAAGGATGCAGTGACATTTAAAGAAATCTCAGTGGATCACAAAGAACAAGAAGTAGACTATGTATACACGTGTGTGTGTGTGTGTGTGTGTGTGTGTGTGTGTGTGTGTGTATGTATATATTTCCTTTTTGTGATCCACTGAGATTAACCATGGCCCTCAGTGTGACCATGGTTTAGGGCTGTCTATGGAGTGGGGTCAGCTCTTAAGCAATAGATGCACAGCTGAAGAGAATGATTCTTTCTCTGCCAGGATCCACTACTAGCCAATAGTTCTCAAGAGAAGGGTAGATTCTTATGAGCTCCTGCTTGTTCCTCAGCTGATTGTTGACAGCCAGTCTTGTGTAGGTCCAGTATAGGTTGCTATAGTCGTTGTGAATTAATGACTGTAGTAGTTTCATGGAATCTTAGGACAGTATTTTCCTTCATGTCCATTCATCCTATACTTAGACTCTTACATAGTTCTCTTACATAGTTCTTCTTTTGTTTATTTTTCAAGTGTTGTTTCTACTGGCTGTTTCTATATTTAGCCATACCAGTGTTTTATTTTTGAGATTTAATTTGCAGTTAATTTTGAAGAACTTTTCCAGGGCAGCATCTACTACACAGAAACCCATGGAGAATAGGGGGTTGTGTTCAATGGTGATTTCAGGAGAATGGGTGTATTATATAATATACAACAGAACATTTCCAAGCTACAGCATGTCATTTCTTTCCAAAATTTAGGAAAATTTTGTGTTTCTGAGATAAAAATCTCTGGAGATACTTACGGATTCCTGCTCTCCCATGCATCCTCTTTTCATATGTTCTTTGTTGTTAAACCTTCCAGTGTTTGGGTAAATATTAATAACAAAGCTTACTTTTACTATTCCTCTAATTGGATTTTGTTTGCTTTTAATTGTTTTAGTAACTCTTGACTCACTCCTAGTCAAGTCTATCCTTTTTCTCTAATTGCATTTTAGTCTTAGTCTTGATTGATATATTTCCATAAACTCAATAATTAACTTATTGCTTGCTCCAATCAAGTGTTAACATTTGCAAGTATAACTGAAAAATACAATTAGCCCTATTTAAAATGCCAAGATAGTCTGCTTTTGCAACGCTGAATTCTTGCACACATGGTTCACTGCCCTTACCAATTGATTATGTGTCCAGAACTAGAATTTAATTTGTGTGTGTATGTTTGTGCTTGTGTGTGTGTGTGTGTGTGTTTGAGAGAGAGAGAGAGACAGAGAGAGAGAGAGAGAGAGAGAGAGAGAGAGAGAGAGAGAACTTTTATGATTGCAGAAAGTTCTAAATGCTTCAGGCAATTAGAATTAATCTATTCAATGATAGCATTTTATTCCAATCCCGTTTCTTTGCTTAGTTTCATCTGTTTCTGTGGTCTTAAAAATCCTTGCATCTCTTGTTTCTTTTTTCCTTTCTCCAAATTTATTGACTATAATACAGAACTAAATTATATTTTAAAGCAGTTACTGCATTTTCATGTCAACTATAATTTTTTAATTATAAGGCCCTGCTTTCATTTTGCCAGAAGCAAATCAAATTTCAACCAGTGCTGAAGTCAAAATTAGACTGAGTTTGTTTTAATATGCACACAATTGAGTTTTTTCCTTCTGCACATTGGGAGATCTACCTCCTGATTCTGATAGGACAGAAACCATTTTACATTGCTTTCAATTTGATTTTTTGTGGCTAGGAAATCTTTGCTGTTTATTTGATGTCCAATGATGGTTAGCTACAGCATGGAATGAGGAATGAAATTCAGAAGTGGGCACCACAGACTGTTGATAGATACAGAACAAAAGCACTAATCATGCATGTAGTGAGGGACTGCCATCAGGTGTCTGGGCACTCCAGTAATATGGCGATATGAACGTGCGTTGTGGAGACAAGAGGAACAATACAGCTTAATATTCTTGGGTTATTTTAGGCAAGCATTTGTCCTGTGACTTCATAAGCAATTTTCTCTATTAGTAATAAAATTGGCTTAGACAAGCATATCTAAGTGAATTAACATAATTAATGTGATTTCATTAATGCCACCAAAATGTTTTCCTGCAAGAAAACTTGACAGACCCAATACCCAGCAGCACTTGGCCACTGGCAAAATGTAATTGTCTCCTCCCCACACCATGGCAGATTGTTGGCATTGTGGGTCCAGTAAGGTTTTACAGGTGTCAGGTGTGGGTAACTATAAGATATTTTAGATAAGCGAATCTGACAACTAATACATTCTATCTAGTGTGCAATTTGTTCAGAGCCCTAGGCACCACAGGTGATCACAGAGACAGACAGAAAAACAAATAATCTGTTTGCCTCTTAGGATTTTATAGTCATGGCAGAGAGGTCATATAGCAGGCCCACACAATAAGAGAAAGCAAGGCAGGAAGGCGCCTTTCTATGTTGTGTTGTGAGTCAATGGAATTAAAGAAACCAGGACAGAATGGCCACTGAAACTGCAAATGTGTTGAAACTTTTATGTTTGTTTGTTTATTTTAAACTCCAGATTTTATTCCCTTCCGGGTCCACCCTCTGACTGTTCCACATCCCATAATTCCTCCCAGCCCTCTTTCTCCATGAGGATTCCCCATCCCCCACCCCACCCCACCAGACCTCTAAACTCCCTGGGGCCTTGAGTCTTTTAAGGGTTAGGTGCTGTCATGTGCCACAAGGAAGTTCTAGCCTTTGCTATTTTTAATTTAGTTAAAATTTTTCCTAATGGTTCTGTGATCTAAGAGTTCCTGTTCCAATTTTATAAATGAAAACACAACTTCTAAATGACTATGCTATGCCTTGAACATGTGTTCTCAAAGTTTATGTGTCAGAAATGCAAATGAAGGCTCTAGTATAGCAGTATTGTGATGTGGGGCCCTTAGAATTTAGTTTGATAATGTGGCCTCTATCCTCAAGAACGGATTAGTTCCTTAAATGATTAATGAGTTAGTGAACTATTAGAGGAATGACCTTGTTATAAAAGCAAACCCAAAACTCACAAGCTGTATCCCTCCCTGTGATGCATTTTTGGGCACAGTAAGAAGGCCCCTGTCAACAGCTATCACTATATTCTTGAATGAGTAAAATAAATTTCGATACTTTGTAAGCTATCTGGTATAGTAATTCAACTACAATAACAGGTAATTAAGCCGAGATGGACTCAGGCCAGGGTGAGTCACTCAAAAAAAGTGTTTGAGCAGTAGAATGAAAATGTGAAGACATATGAATGTTGGTTGGTTCTGTCATACTTAGGGACAGCAAGGTGGACTGTGTACAGTTTATGTATGTATTTTTTCCAGTAAGCTGAAACAGTATTTATATGTAGTAAATGATTGTAGTAATGTGATGAATGGCCCAATGGTGAAAGAAATGGAACAGTCTGTATTGTTCTGTCAGTCTTCCATGTGACAAAAGTCTAATTCTTTCTTCAGATCTGGGAATTAACACAAGAATTAGCAAGGGAGGGTACACATACTTTTAATTACCTTTGCATTTTGCGCAGAAGCTAGTGTGTAAGATATTTTTCTCAGCTCCAAACAAGCCTTTTCTTATACCCATAGAATCCAAAGGCCAGAATTTTGATGGACATACTGCTACACTTTGTTTCTGTATCACAATATCTAAGATCTGAGAGGAATATTTGGAATTTAAAAACTACCTGAAAGCAAGAGGCTAGGCTCACAAGTCTTGTCTACATGCATGTCTGAGACATGTCATGAAGGACATAACTTAGTGTGTGACACATGTTTGTAGTCTTTCTGGGTAGTTGAGCTTTTTTTTCATGTAGTAGTTTCAGAGTATAGGCTATTTCTTTTAATGTTTTGATGATACACAAAGCCTAAGATTTCATTCCTAGGAGCTAATTCCAGTTATATGTCTAGAAATGATGATTAGAAGTGGCCTTCTTGCCCTGCTATAAAAGAACTTTATATATGTGGAAGCTTCTACAGTAGTGGGTTTATAGATGACTTACTTGAATTGTCTTTAGTGTTACTTATTCATCGCCAGAAAAGTCAGTAAATTACCATGGGGCTATGAGGAGGGGCTTTCAAGGAAGGGGAGATAGAATGTATAGGTTTTGAAGGATTAAAAGAGAATAATGAAACAAGAAAGGCTAAACTGAGGTGGAGCAAGAAAGAGCAAGGCAGGAAAGAGGAGGGAATTATGTACTTCCTAGACACAGAGGACTTGAAAGAGAGTGTCTAGTGCCAGGAATGGGCATGACACTATTGCTGAAGGTACCATATCCTTGAGTTATAGAACCTGGAGAAGCTAAGCTGGTAGATGGAGCCGCCCCTGTGCTCGTGGGCCTGCACTGTAAGAAAAGTAAGCTGAGCAATCCACATGGATCAGGCCAGGAATGAACACTTTTCCATGGTTTCTGCAGCTCCTCCTTCCAGGTTCCTGCCCTGTATTAGTTCATGTCCTGACTTACTTCAGTTGTGGACTACAACTTGCTTTTGGTCACAGCAATAGGAGCCCTAACTAAGGCAATACTCATCTGTGAATTCTTCAAGCTATAATATTAGGTGTGACAAGATATGCCTACTGGTGCCATAGTGGGGTAGATATCATGGAAGTCACTGACCACTTTCTTATTGATTTTAAGACTCACTTTATAAGATGAACCCTACACCAGGTACAATTGTTGGAGCAAGATCCAATGTCTAGACAGGTCATACACTCTAAAGAACAACCTACTATTATTATGTTACTAAATGATCACAGCATTAAACTGACTTCTAATGATTTAATGCTATACCCATAGATCAATGCATCTCTCAGCTCTCCAATGAGAAACTTTGACTTTTCAGTAGACTGTGGCTAATACAATGACCCATAGCTGGCCAGGATTCATAGAATAAGAGACTGGAGACTGCTCAGCCCTAAATGTAAAATATATACTATGTCCTTTCCTCCCCAGGTTCAGGGGTCATTGAGGAAGAGAGAGGGTAGAAAGAACCAGAGACTGTGGGTGACTACAAGGAATCACTGTTTTCAGAACACAACAATGCAACTGATATACGAAACCACAGTGGCTTTGACGTCACGGAGAGAAAACAAAATGACACATGCCTAACTGCTGCAAGTTCAGGATCAGCTAAACTCCAGCATGGAGATAGGAATTGGATATGAAGTCATAGCACTTACTGTGGAGCTTATAGGAATTATTAGCTAGTGGGCAAGGGAGAGACACTTTTCTCTAAGAGTTTAGCTCCTGGTAAGTTGATCACACTTCAGTGGATGCCTACAAATCTGAGACTATTTCGGCAGCACAAATTGGTCCTGATGGAGTAAACAAAGATACAAAATTGGACCACAGGAAAGGGAGGATGGTATTGAAAAAGCTGTGAGGGGTTTAAGTAATTTAAATTTTTACCCTAATGTTCTTTTCCAGGATTATTTCTATTGAAACAAAATAAATCTAATCTTCTACACATCTTATGCACCACAAACATAATTTAGCCTAACTTTTATCTGACCATCTTCATTGTCATCCTCTAAGAAAAAGGGTTGTCATGTACCAGCTTGGTAACCCTATGCAGTCTAGCAAGACATTGGCTACAAAAGAATCTTTAAATACCTATTGTGCATGAGAAGTAGAGAAGACTGTGACCGCATCCTCTCATTTGCAGAAATGGGCTTAGCACGCTTTATTTATAGTATTAAAGGGCTGGAGAGATGGCTCAGCCATTAAAGGCTAGGCGTACAACCAAAAATATCTGTAGTATTTAATTCAATCCCAACTACAGTCAGAGGAGATAAGCAATACAGCTGATATCAGAATCTAGGCCATTGGAATATATCTCTGCATAATTCATAAAATACAAATGTGTGTCTGCCATCATTTCTGATCGAAGGTCTTGAATAAAGGTCCTGCTTTTAAATGGAAATACAGTCCTCATAAATATTGTGGTTTGACAAAGTCATGCATAAATATTATGTCTCTGTATGTATTTCTGTCTAGGCATTTTTTTGGACATTTGTGAAATAATTCTGATCACATATTAGATGCTTGACTGTAAAAATTATATATAGAACACATATTTGGAAAAAGTATATGAGCTTTGTCTTGGCAATTTTTATGAATTGCAGAAGTTGTCATCGCTGAATGTTCTCATTTTATTTTTTATGTGAATGCCAGTATGTCTTAGCTTCATAGAAGCAACTCAGCGCTTTGTTTAAAACCTACACCTAGCATGGTTGTACACATCTATAATTTCAACATTTGGGTGACTGAAGCAGGAGGAGCATTAACTCAAGGTCATTCTTAGCTATATGAGGAGACCGAGGCTGGCTTGAGTTATGTAAAATCCTATCTTAAAGAACTTAAATGAATAAACAAACAAATAAATAATAAATAAAATATATTTATTCAGTCTTTTCTCTATGTTAATTTTTGAGGAAGAGTAAAACAAATTAAAACCAACTTTTACACGCTTTTAGAATGTTTGAGAACTATTTATTTATTTACTTATGAGCGCACATCCATTTTACTACTTATTCAAGCGGTAAGGGTCAAATTCCAATGATGAAATGCCTCATAGGGCAAATTTACATGGAGAGAGATGACGGGCCACAACTTGCAGGAGAACAGAAGCAGCACCTACTTCTCATCTGGATCTGTGCTGTGTAGATGCTTGTTTATCATTTTATCATTTTTCAATGTGACCCTGAGGTTTCACCAGCAGGGTTTAGAAACTCTTGTCATTCTTTATTCTGCAAGTGGTCATTTATGCTATTATGTTAATGAGTAGAATAAGTTTCACATTGGCCTAAGAGTGGATTTGAGCAAGCTTCTGGGAAACCTCTGCAAATTCACAAAGTTAATGGGTTGACCTCCCAATTCTCCAATGTAAAATATGCTATAATGATTTTTTCAGGCTCTTAGCTCTCCTGCATTAAAAACGAGGCTTCCATTTACATCCCATGGCTTTGACTTGATTCTCTTCATAATCCAATTGTAAATGGATAATCCTCTGTCTTCCAAAATGACTCATGTCTGAGTTTTGGTTGCAATTCTTCTTTGTGCCAGAGATGAAAAAATCTTTAGCAGATGGTCTGAACAAAAACTGAAATCTTTGGACTTTATGATGCCAGGAGTCTATTCGAAAGTGTCAGCTCACATATCTTGGTAAAGATTAGAAGAAGAAATATGGGAAATGCATTTAATATTTATTTACTTAGACAGAAGGTTGGTAAAATAGGAAGAATTGTACATAATACATAAAAGTTTAGCATGAAAGCTTTTAAGGACTTAGGAACAATTGAATTTTGATTTCTTGAGCATCATGGAGTTCTGAAGGTTTCTCTTTAAGCCAAAATTCACATTTACCATGTTACATTTAAAAGTTTTGTTCTTAATGCATGGATGGCTACCCATTCATAACTAGTACTTAAATAAATGCATGCCAGCCTTGGGGACAGTTATATCTTTGCAGTTCAAATTAGTGCCGATAGGGGAATAAAACCTGGCAGCGTGATTCTCTAGTTATGATAAGGTTATGTTTTAACTAAGAGTGAAAAAGTTATTAATAGTGAATTAAGAAAAAGAGAGTCACTTGATGCTGGGCAAATGATAAGTGTCTTTCTTTAATTAGGCACTTTCCAGGCTGAGGTAGGAAGATGACAGTGCGCGTATGGCCAGCCTGGGTTATACAGTGAGATTCTCCAAACCAGCGAGCAAACAAGCAAAAACAAAGGAACTAAGTAAAGATAACAAAAGAGATGTTACTTGAATAATTACCAAATTCATAAGAACTCATCTGAATTTGAATCTGATCTGTGTCATTGTTTGAAATTTGAAATTTTATGAATTTTGAAAGTAATCAAAGAAAGCCCTTGACATATGGCCTTTCAGTTGCAAACACAATTCTATTTCTGGAACAGTCAAGTCATAGGACATATTTTGGTGGACTTCTCTATTCTTGATTTTCTCCAGTTTTGATAGAGGAGTCTATAAAGATTTGTCTATTCTTACTCTCTCTCTCTCTCTCTCTCTCTCTCTCTCTCTCTCTCTCTCTCTATATATATATATATATATATATATATATATATATATATATATATATATATATATATAGATCAGCCTGTAGGGGCAGAAGAGGGAGTGAATGCACAAAGACTAACCGTGGCCCCGTTGCCTGATTAATAAAACATAGATGTAGAGAAAGGATTAAAACATAATTCATAGAGCAACCTTTCTTCAGAAACAGTACACACACAACTTACATCAGTGTAAATCTGTAAATCCATATATATATATATGTATGTATATGTGTGTGTGTGTGTGTGTGTGTGTGTGTGTATGTTTGCTTGCATGTATGTCTGTGCACCTGATGTGTGACTGGTGTCCAAGGAAGCCAGAATAAGGCATCAGATCATTTGAAAATGGAGTTACAGACAGGTGTGAGCTGCCATGTTGTGTTAGAAACCTAACCTGGATCCTTTGAAGAGCAGCAGATGTCTATACCTCCTGGGGCACCTGGGCATTTATGGAAGTAACAGACTAGGCTATTGTATGAGATGAAATAAATAATAATATGCAAAGGAATAACAACTGATACTTTTGTTTTGACGTAGTATATCTGTCTTTAGTGGATCAGAGTTACTCATTTATTTAGCAGAGTCTAATCAGTGTAGAAGCCTTGTATTTTACAGGGTAGATGTTGAAGGGATGACTTCTGTTACCCCCTTCCATGACACAAGAGCATATTCAGGACAGATTTTAAGTATTTTAAAACATCAGGACCCTTGAATTTGTATATTTAATTATTTTCCATATTGTAGCAGTCAAATAAAGTCCTGGAATAGGACTTAGAAACCTCATATTTTGCCTTCTAAATTGAGTAAATTGTTCCTGAGGCAATTTTATATTAAGGATATAACTAAAACTCACAGGAGCAACTTTAAATAAAAAGCTGTATTTGGACCTTTTCTAATCCCTATGGCCAAATAGCTGACAGAATGCATCAAGGGAGTGATTTGGGTTGATAGTTCAAGAGGGTAAAAAAATAAGGACACAGAGTCTGTGGCAGAGCTTAGGGTGGCAGGATCATGCATCTGAACTGACTGCAAAGAAGAGAGCCTGAAATGCTGGTGTCTTGTGGGCTTCCTATTTCCTTCCTTCTGATTCATCTGGTAGTACATCTGGCAGTACAGGTAGTACAGGTAGTACTGGGTGATGGTGTATCTTTCCTCTTTAGTTAAATTTCTCTAAACACCTTCAGTCATACCTGAAGGTGTATCTCCTCGGTGATTCCAAGTCTACAAGACGACAATGAAGATCAGCCTGTAGGGGCAGAAGAGGGAGTGAATGCACAAAGACTAACCGTGGCCCCGTTGCCTGATTAATAAAACATAGATGTAGAGAAAGGATTAAAACATAATTCATAGAGCAACCTTTCTTCAGAAACAGTACACACACAACTTACATCAGTGTAAATCTGTAACACAGCCAACTGTGCTGCATGGTGCTAGTTCAGATTGAAGATAAATATACAAAATCCTCCAAGTTACATTTTATGCTACAGATAGCTTGAATATAGTCATCTTTTTAGAACACTCAAGATACGCTTGCCCAGAAAAACATTCATATCTCTCCTTGATTGCATCTCTGAGAAGCAGGCTTCTTAAAGTGACATTTACAACAAGAATAATTTGACTGGAAGACATGGCAAATGAAAGAGGAAAACACGCATTATCAGCATTGGCTCTGCTAGTGTTTATTGGGGACTAAATGAAGTAAGTTAAGAGTAAAGAGAGTTATGAAATACAAATATGTCACTAATATTTCTGCCTGGTAGTGACCGTTATTTTTCAATGATCAGTGGGTTTCTGGTTTGAAAACTTTTTAATAGTTTTGAATTGCAATGGTTGAAACACCTGCAGTTTTCTCCTCTGTGGCAACAGACATTTGTTTGCCATACAAATTTCTTTCACAGCATGCGGGTTTCTCCACATACAGCAAATTGGGGTTTGTTATGGGAAAGAGTATTTTATTTAGGGTTCTCTATTCAGCTTCGACTGGCGAATGGCAGATTTTCATTCTCTTGCCCTGGTTCTATATGCGGCATTACAGGCATTCCCTTTCCATTGAGCAGGAGCTTTTGCTTCCCTAGCATTCATTTGCACTCTGGCTCTGTGCCACAGCCCTGTGGAGTCAATGCCTTTAGGAGGTGAGAAAGGTCTCACCACTCATTTACCAGGAAAAGTACTGACTCTAATTGGAGCTTGTTTATCTAGCAAGTTTAAATCAATGTAACAAATAGAATCTCAGCTAGCAAGGGGCTTGAAGACCATTTTTTCCCACTTCCCTATCTTCAGGCAAGTAAAAAAAATTACACCTTTAATGACATCAAGGTCTAGTTATTCAGATAAAACTAAATGCATTGTTGAAACCACTTAATGACTTTTGTTTGGCATTAGAACTAATGTAGGTATCTTTGATAGGGGAAATGTCATTTCTGTCCAAGAATCTCTTAAATTCTCTTATAACTTTCTATAATGTTTTCACTATGTGAAGGTAATGAAATGATTGATTAAACAATTTAAGATCTTCCAGGAAAAGTATCAATGACCCATGTCATTTTTATATTCTGTCTAGAATTCTGTTTACAGCTAGCTTTTTCACTCTTACTATCAAAAATAAATGCTCTTAAGAGATTAGGGTGGTCTCTCTCCCCTCCCCTTTGAGAGGTGTGTATGCTGGTATTTTAACACACTACATCTGTATTGTCATGCCTCATTTCTACTGAGTTTCCTGCTCTTCACAGGAGTCATTTGTGAGGCAGATAGAAGGAGTGAAGTTGGACCATCAAAATTATTCTCCTGTGCCATTGAGGGTATCATGGCATAGTGCCAGGGTTCATTCTACTGCAGGGGGAGCTCCTCTGAGCCCTCTCAAGGACAGGCATTTAGGAAAAGCACTTTATAGACTTCCAAGATATGTGGAGGTAAGTAAGACTTTGACTCACGCTGTGACCCCCCCCACTCCCTGTGTGTTGTGATTTATTGCAATACTTCATGCATTTTATGAGTTTGGTCTCAAATTAGCAGCTCCTTTATAAATGTTTTAATTGCTCAAGGCTTCAGTTGTTTCAGTTTTCTGAAACAGAGAGAAGAATGGAATGACTGTGTGTTTCATGAGCATGCTCATTTAAAACTGGTGTGTGGTTTCATTTATTCCTCCAATCAATTTATTTCTCCATTTATTGTGACATGATGGAGATGGTGACATGAGTTGACACAAAGTTTGTAATTTATTCCTGAGGTACCAGCGCTTTCCCCATTTCCTCTAGATGTGTACATCTTGCATGCTCCCTTGAAGAGTTTCCATGTAGAAAGAACATGTGTGTGGATACCTGGGGTAACTCAGCCACCTAGTGGAGCTGCTTTCTGACCATGACCTTATCATGTAAAATCTTTGGTTCAACATTCTTCTTGATTCAATTGTCTTGAAATGCAGTTATCAGTTTTAAGTTACAGTGATGTCATTGATTCTTGGAGAGGTAAGAGATGGACTTGTGTCACTTGCCTAAGATCCAAGTTTGGATGGTACGTGGTGGCAGAGAGCTTTTTCTTTTTCCAAGGTAGACAGAAGGTGGTGCTGTTGATTAGGAATAATATGAAGCCTCACAGTTGTTTTCCGTTTTATTGTTTTTCTTTCCTTTTCTTTTTTTCCATTACACTCCTGATCAGGTTGCCATCATCACAATCATTCTTTACTAAAGAGAAGAACAAAATACAGCCAATGGGAATGTATTCTGGAAAGTGTGCATTGGACACAGTTTTAAACATTTATACGTGTTGCCTCCCTCTATGTAGGGAGGCTCAATATTATTTGAAATGACTGCAAAACATCTAGGTATCTGTATCTGTCAGTAGTTAAAGGAGAAAACAAGGCATTTTAAAACCAATGCAATATTAATAAAGTTTCACAGGCTCAGAAAATTGAAAAAGTCTAAGTTGTCCTGTGGATAACTACTTGTGTGTCACAGTGTTTATTTCTGCTCTTGACTGTGCATGGTGTTTCAATCCTCATTCTTGACTTCTGTACAGTGATGGACTTGTGATATCCTGGAATTTTGGGTTAAAATAACTCTCTCGAGTTGATATTTGTCAGAGTATTTTATTCCAGTGGTAGAAATGAAACTAGTCAGAGGTTTTATAAGAAATGTAAAAGCTTTTAAGGAATATTTGCTTTTTGACACCTATCACATTGTTGGATGTAGGGAGAGCTATTGGCTTAAGGTTTCTCCTGTGCTTCCTATCAGTTAAGTCTCCATTACTACATTCCATTCAATTCTATCAAGTCTTGAAGATTCTTTGGTTTTGTTTTTACTTTGTTAATAATAAGAAGTAATAATGTAATAAAAAGTAAGTTCCCAGCTGGGTGCATACCTTTATTCTCAGGTCAGAGGAACTTGAATTCTCAGTCATTCCCAGCTCCTTAATGAGGTTCATGCTGGCATGGTCTGTGTAAAAACTTGTCTCAAAAGAAGTAATTAATACAATTTAAAAGGAAGTGCTCAGACTGAGAAGTTGTGTGGTGCTTTCTGGCAAAAAAGCACATACCACTGGTAATAAATTCAATTTTAAAATCCTGGAGTATCATTATTCTTTCAATTTACATGCATTATCTTTTCAAACATCTGCTAAGTTGTAGGAAATATTTGCTAGATATAATGTATCTTGAGAAGTGAAATTACCAAGACTCTTAATCTAGGAACATGGTTACAAATGACTGAAGTATTAAAAAGAAACATAGACCAAAGACACTGGGGAACCTTGGCATAAGATTAAAACCCCCAAATTGAAGCTGGACATAGATGAGAAGATTCTGCAGATGATAAATACCAATATTACTTTCTATTCTTAAACATGGCTGTACAATTGGCTACCATGGCATATAATCTAGACTTCAACTTGAGCCCAGATGAACAATTTAATTATAGGATTATTTAATGGAGATTTTAATACCTGCTTTTATCTCCTTAGAATACACAGAGCCTCCTCAATTGAGTATGTTTCCATTACCCATATGTCAAACATTATAGGTTTTATACGGTAATATGATAGATAGTCAAACACAAGATAATCTCCAAATTTCCTGTAGGAATATACAGTGCTTTATTTTTAACGTTTTCAACACCACTTCAAAACTCTAAAGCGGGAACTGGGGGAATCTCCCACTGGCTCTCACCTATAACCTTGTTAAGCTTTTACCAAAATAACAGAATTTATGTGCGCGTGTCATACGGCGTGATGCTTTCCGGCACCAGACAAAACCGAGGCTCTTCTCCTCACTAACAATCTGACCTGAAAATATATCTTTTTCCTCATTTTAACTTTAGAAATGATAACATCATTCAGGAGACACTGGAAAACAGTGATGCTTCTTTGACTTTTAGATTTATATTATAATGGAAATGCTGTGTAGTCCTCTTATTAAAATTAAAAGTTGTTCAATTTTTCTCTAAAAATCATGAAAAATAGAGCAAGTATGATTGATACTTGCTACATGCTATATATATACATATATATGTATATATGCATATACATTCAATGCTTGCAAGAGCTGAATATTAATCATGTGATTTTTCTCTGCTTGAAAGGGAAGGGAATATGTGTGACCCAGGAGTGGATCTGAAGGCAACATTTTCCCTTGGTGACTTTCTCATCCTTTTGCTTTTGCACGGCAAAGGACTTTTGTCCTTTATTTGCCACCAATGCTTATGATAAAAAATTAAATTAAGCTTCATCTCTTCGATATGTTTTCCTCAGAGGGTCTGTGCTGAAGAACACACGTTTAAAAGAGGACGCGGGAGGCTTAGTTTCATACACAGTCCTGCTATATTATTCATTGCCATGTATTTTTAATGCTAGAGAAAGAAAAATAAAATGTATGCTAATTTCTAGGGTGAGTCTGGCAGTGATGGAAGGCTGTAGTGCATTCTGAGGCTGGGGTGGGAGCTCCTGAAACAACAAGGAGCCTGCTCTCTTCCAGATGCTGGGCTTTTTAAAATCCTCATTAGGAAGGAAGCTTGCAAGGTCTTGAGACAGCATTGCTGACTAGCTAGTTCATCTTATTCTTCACATGTGTTACTGAGGACGAGGTCACCGGGTCAAGATTATGAAAATGATGACAAGGCAGAACAAAAGAGGGCTTGTCGAAATGGTTCAGTGGACCAAGCTTTGACAGGCAAGGATGAGGACCAGAGTTCAAATCTCCAGGACATTCATGAATAAAGAGCCCAATGTGGAAACCCACACCTGTAATCCCAAAATATATCCCAGGTAGAAGATGTCATCTGGGAGCAGCGAGAAAGAAACAGGAAAGACTATCAGTTACAGCCTTGACTTTGGACTTTCTGGCTACCAGTGCTTTGGGGAATCAGGTGTAAAGTAAACAATTAATGGATGTTTTCTACAGCAGCTTGAATGGACAGATACTGGCCTAAAATCATCAACTTTCAGTCTAAAAGCTGGTTTTTAAATAGTCAGTGTGGGTATCTGAAGTCATTCATCAACATAATTGTATGCACAATTACAATGTGCAACAACTCTTTAAAAATGCTTAAATATTATAATATTAATGCTACTTCGCTTAAAGTGTATCTCTCACTTTATATTTCCACATCTCTCTTTCTCTCTCTCTCTCTCTCTCTCTCTCTCTCTCTCTCTCTCTCTCTCACACACACACACACACATGTTTATAATAAAATGAAAATTTTCTTCTTTTATTGAAAGTATATGTTCCCTTAAGTAATATATCCTGATTAAGGTTCCCCTCCCTAGATTCCTTCCCGTTTCTCCCCACCTCCTCTCTCATAAAAATCCACCCCCTTTCTGTCTCTCATTAGGAAACAAAAAAAGTTGCCTGGAAAGAGGAAGCTAACCAGAGGCCACCTGCTTCCGTGCCACCTGGTGGAGCCAGAGGACAACCAGAGCCCCACCCGCTGTGTGGCGCACCTGCAGCCAGAGCCACTACAATGTGCAAGCATGGGGTAGACAGCTGCAGAGCAGTTCAAGCATTATGAAGTGAGGTGGAGCTGGAGACAAGAAGGTGAGGAGGAATAGCCTGTTGTTAGTAGTCATCCCTCATAGCTGAGGCCATGGTGAAATTCTAGCCCATGCTGCCACTGAAGACCATGTCTGTGTCTGTGGCCATGCAGCAGCAGGGGTCTGTGTCAGTGTCTGTTTATTTAAATTTCAAATGTTATTCCCTTTCCTGGTTTCCCCTCCAAAAATACCGTATCCCACCCCCCACTTCCCCTGCTCACCAACCTACCCACTCAAGTTTCCCCGTCGTGGTATTGCTGGGTCATCCAGAGGCCCTGGGTGTCTCCATTTTGGGCTACAGCCTGAGGCCTTGTTGATGTCCAAGGGCTTTGCAGGGCTAGCCCTGCCCCTTGCCAACTGTAACACTCAGAGAAATGAGCCCTGTACCTCCCCTGAGCAGCACAGTAGACTCGGTGCTGGTGGCAGGGGCACAGGTGAGCTGGCCTCAGGGGATGGGCATGGGAATCTGGCCCCTCCACTTGCCTGCCATGAGATCATGTTGCTGCCATGGTAGTGATGGCCCCTTCCTTGTCACCTTTGGTCATGAGTAGAGCTGGTCCTGGAGATCATGAGAGTAAGAGAGTTGGTCCTGCCTTTGCTGTCTACAGCACATAGATGTGGGTCCTGCACCTTGACTGGGCTGTACAGTAGAGCTGGCTCTGGTGACCTGGGTGCTGGCAAGCTGGCCTTCAGGACATGAGAGCAGGAGAGTCCATCCCAATATCAACCTCATCTATGAAGTGCTGGAGTGTCTAAAAGGTCTGGTCCTGTAGATTCAAAGCTGCAGCTTCTGTGATGAGATGTTTTCTATGATTTTTGTTTGTTTTGTTTTATTTATTTAATATTTATTTATTTATTATTAACTTCTTTATTTTACATCTTGATATCAACCTCCCTCTCTTCCTAGTCCCTCTTCCCACAGCTCCTCCCCATTCCCCATGGCCTTCTCTAAGAAGGGGGTCCTCCCATCTCACCCTCCCCTGCCACCGCTCTCCCCTCAAGTCACTACAGGACTATGTGCACCCTCTCTCACTGAGGCCAGAGAAGGCCACCCAGTGAGGGGACTGGGGTCCACAAGCAAGCAACAGATTCAGGGGGAGACCCTGCTTTAGCTGTTGGAGGATCCACACGAAGACCAATCTGCACCACATCTGAGATTATATATATATACATATATGGCTAAGTCCAGCCCATGCTTGATTTTTGCTTGGTGGTTCAATCTCTGAGAGGCCGCGAAGGTCCAGGTTAGCTGACTCTGTTGGTCTTCTCATGGAGTCTCTATCCTCTTCAGGTCCCTCAATCCTTCCCTCAACTCTTCTATAATACTTCCTGAGCTCTGTTTAATGCTTACCTCTGGGCCTCTGCATCTGTTTCAGCCAGCTGCTGTTTGGAGCCTCCCAGGGGACTCCTATCCTCAAGCATAACAGAGCACCATTAATCGTGTCAGGGATTGGTTCTTGGCCATGAGGTCTCAATTTGGGCCAGTTGTTGGTTAGCCATTTCCCCTCTCTCTGCTCCTATCTTTGCCCCTGACCATCTCATAGGCAGGACAGATTTTGGAACAAAGGTTTTGTGCATGGGTTGGTGTCCTTATCCCTCCCCTGAGAGTTCTGCCTGACTACAGGAAGTGGCCACTTCAGAATCCATAGCCCCTACCACTAGGAGTTCCAGCTTGAGCCACCCCATAGACACTCTGGGGCCTCCCTGCCAGACTGGTCTCTGTCATGGTCTAGAGAATCCCCCTACTCCCATAAACCTTCACTTTCTATTGTCTCTCAGTATACATGATCCCAGCCCCAACCCAGATCCCCTCTGTATTTCCTCTCTCACCCATGTTCCTCTCTCCAACCTCCTCTGATATACATTTTATTTCCACTTCTGAGAAAAAGATTCAACCATCCTTCCTTAGGCAGTCCTTGTCACTTGGCTTCTTTGGTCTGTGAATTTTAGTGTGGTTATGCTCTACTTTATGGCTAATATCCATTTATAATTGAGTACATACCATGCATGTCTTTGGAGGTCTGGGATATCTCACTCAGGATATTTTCTAGTTCCACGCATTTGCCTGAAAAGTTCATGATGTCTTTGTTTTTAACAGCTGAGTAGTAATGTGTAAATGAACCATGTTTTCTTTATCCATTCTTCAGTTTAGGGACACCTGGGTTGTTTCCAGCTTCTGGCTATTATGAATAAAACTGCTATGAACATAGTTGAGCAGGTGTCTTTGTGCGATGGTGGAGTATCTTTTGGGTGTATGCCCAGAAGTGATATGGGTCTTCAGGTAGAACTATTCTTGATTTTCTGAGACAACACCAAAATGATTCCCAGAGTTGCTGTACAACTATGCAATACCATTAGAAATATAGGAGTGTCTTGCTCCACATCCTTGTCAGCATGTTCTGTCATATGAGGGTTTTTTTTTTTTTTATCTTAGCCATTCTGATAGGTGCAAGTGGAATCTCAGAGTCATTTTGATTTGCATTTCCTTAATAACAAAGGGCATTTCTTTGAGTGCTTCTTACTCATTTGAGATTCCTCTGTTAAGAATTCTCTGTTTAGCTGTGCATTCCATTTTAAAAATTTGGTTATTTGGATATTGGTTTCTAACTTCTTGAATTCTTTATGTATTTTGGATATTAGCCTTCTCTCAGATGTAAGGTTAGTGAAGATCTTTTTCCAATCTGAAGACTGTCTTTTTGTCCTGTTGATAATGTTCTTTGACTTACAGAAGCTTTTAAGTTTCATGAGGCCCCATTTATTAATTTTTTATCTTAGAGCCTGAGTCATTGGTGTTCTGTTCAGGAAGTTGTCTCCTGTACCAATGAGTTCGAAGTTGTTCCTCTCTTACTGTTTTATTTTATTTAGTGTATCTGGTTTTTTATTAAGGTCTTTGATCCACTTGGATTTGAGTTTTATTCAGGGTGATAAATATAGATCTATTTGCCATCTTCTACATGCAGACACCCAGTTAGACCAACACCATTTGTTGAAGATGTTCTCCCTTTTCTGTTGTATAATTTTGCCTTCTTTGTCAAAACTCAAGTGTCCATATGTGTGTTGGTTTATTTTGGGGTCTTAGGTTTTATTCCTTTGATCTACCTGTCTGTTTCTATACTAATATCATGCAGTTATTATTACTATTGCTTTATAGTACAGCTTGAAGTCAGGGATGGTGATAATCCCAAAAGTTCTTTTATTGTACAGGATTGTTTTTGCTATCCTTGGCTTTCTGTTTTTCTGTATGAAGTTGAGAATTTTTCTTTCAAGGTCCATAAAGGAGTAGGTTGAAATTTTGATAGGAATTACATTGAATCTGCAATTGCTTTTGATAAGATGACCATTTTTACTATGTTATCCATGGGAGGAGTAATCTTTCCAACTTCTGATATCTTTTTCAATTTCTTTCTTCAGAGGTTTGATGTTTTTGTCACACAGGTCTTTTGCTTGCTTGGTTCTAGTTAAACCAAGATATTTCATATGATTTGTGGCTAGTGTAAAGAGTATAGTTTTCCTAATTTTTTCAGCCTTTGTATTGTTTGTATAAAGGAGGGTTACTGTTTTTTTTTTTTTTTTTTTTTTTTTTTAGTTAGTTAGTTTTATATTCACCCACTTTGTTATCAGCTGTAGGAGTTCTCTAGTAGAAATTTTGTGGTCACTTATGTATCCAGTCATATCATCTCTGAATAGTGATTCTTTGACTTCTTCCTTTCCAATTTATATCCCCTTTAGTTACCTTATTGCTCCAGCTAGGACTTCAAGAACTATGTTGAAGAGATAAGGAGAGAGTGGAAAGCCTTGACTTATTTTTTTGATTTTTATTTTCTTTTTGTTGGGGGCCATTACAAGGGAAGAAGGTAGATATTGAATGGCAGGAAGATGAATGGGATTGGGGTGCGTGAAGAAAATTAATAGAAAGTAAAATAAAAAGAAAATACACATGCTTCTAAGGGATAAAAAATAAAATAAAATAGAATAAAATGAAAAACCTAACATATCAGAATAGGACAAAACAAACAGAAGGAAAAAGGTCTAAGAAAATGCACAAGAAAGAGATATAGATGCAGAGACCCACTTGTTCACACACTCAAAAATCCAATAAAAACACTAACCTGATAGTGATAGGATATATACAATAGACCTGTTAGAAACATAGAGAAAAATATATGTATTATAAAACAAAATACAAAATAAAAATAAAGTAAGACTACAGGATAAAAAATAAAGCTATGCCATGATGTTATGAGTCAAAGAACCTCTAAATATGTTGTTGAGTTTGTTTTCTGTTCATCTTCTCCTGCTGAGCGTGGAGCCACCTTTACAATACTTTGTTGCCCCAGTTATAATCTCAGAGGAAGCTGTAAGTGGTTTTCAACTGGAGACAAGATGAAATCTCAGAGTAGTTTTGATTTGCATTTCCCTGATGGCTATAGTTGTTGAATACTTCTTTAAGTTTGCTCAGTCATTTGCGTTTTCTCTTTTGAGAATTCTGTTTAGATCTGTACCCCACTTTTAAACTGGGTTGTTTGTTTCCTTGATGTCCAATCGTTTGAATTCTTTATATATTTTATATATAGCCCACAACTGGATATGCAGCTGGTAAAAATCTTTTTCCATTCTGTAGGCTGCCACTTTGTCTGAATGATGATGTTCTTTCCTGTGCAGAAGCTTTTCAGTTTCATGAGGTTCCATTTATTAATTGTTGTTAGTGCCTGTGCCTATTCCATCCTGTTCATAAAGTCTTCTCTTGTATCCAATGTATTCAAGGCTATTCCCCACTTCCTCTTGTCAGGTCAGCCTGTCTGGTTTTATGTGGAGCTCCTTGGTCTGTTTGGACTTGTGATGAATATGGATCTCTTTGCAGTCTACATGTAGCTATTCAGCATCATTTTTGAAGATGCTGCCCTCCCTCTACCCAGTATATATTTCTGCCTTCTTTATAAGAAAAATACCAGGTGTCTATTGGTGTGGGGATTATGTCTGAATCTTCAGTTTGATTTCATTGATTAAAATATCTATTTTTAATCCAATATCATGCTATAGAATTACCATAACTCTGGAGTATAATTTGACATTAGGAGGGGTGATACTTTCTATAGTTCTTCAATTGTTTTATGTTTGCTTTAGCTGTCCTGCATTTTTTGTGTTCTATGAAACTGAAATTATTTCAAGATATGTGAAGAATTGTTGAAATTTTGATGGGGATTGCATTGAATCTGTAGATTGCTTTTGGTGTGATGGCAATCTTTACTCTATTAATCCTACTTATGAGCATGGGAGATATTTTCTCTTCTGTTATCTTCTTTAAGCTCTTTCTTCAAAGACCTAAAGTATTTATTATACAGATCTTTCATAACCTTTTTTAGTTACCCCAAGATAATTTATATTATTGAGGTGTTGTGAAAGTTGTTGTTTGCTGGTTTGTTTCTCAGTATGTTTATCACTTGTATATGGGAGGGCTACTGAATTTTGCGAGTTACTTTTGTATCCAGTTCCATTCATGAAATGCCAGCTGGAGGAATTTCCTTGTAGATATTTCAGGGTCACTGAAATTCTATCATATCATCTGCAAATGCAGATACTTTAACTTCCTCCTTGACCTTCTGTATCTCCTTGATCTCCTTCAGTTATCTTATTCCTCTAAAAGTTGAAACACTATATTAAATAGATATATAAAGAGAGGGAAGAGCTTTGACTTGTTTCTGATTTTAGTGGAATTGCTTTGAGTTTCTCTCCATCTAAGCTGATATTGGCCATGTGCTTTGGGCCAACTGCCTCATTATTTTGAAGTATGTTCCTAGCATCCCCATTCTCTCTTAAAGGACTTTTCTGCATCTAACTTACTTTTTGTGTTTTCTTGGATATGGTCAACCTCTTTGACTGGATTTTTCCTTATAGAGCCTTCTGTGGGGCTGGAATGATAGCTATTGCTTACATTTTGTTTTCTATCAGAATGTCTTATTTTTTCCATCTATTGTGATGTAAAATTTTGCTGAGTATAGAGTTCTGGGCTCACTTCTGTGGTCTGTAGGACGGTTTATTCAGGGCTTTCTGGCTTTCAGAGTCTCCATTGAGAAGTTAGTTGTTATTCTAATGAGTTGCTTGTTATTTGGCTTCTCCTCACCCCTGTAGCTTTTAATAGTTTTTTGTTGTTGTTGTTGTTGTTGTTGTTGTTGTTGTGTATGTTTAGTAGTCTGATTATCATGTGCTGAGAGCAATGCTGTTTTTGGCCCAGTCTATTTTGCCTTCTGTATGCTCAGTCTGTATGATTTTTGTAACTTGATAGGCAATTCTTTGTTTAGGTTAGAAAAATTTCTTCTATCATTTTGTTGAAAACATTTTCTGTGCTTTTGACCTGGATTTCTTATCCCTCTAGTATTCATAGTGTTCTTTGAAAACATGTTTTGTTCTAGGAATTTTTGGATTCAACATTGTCTTTGACTGAAGAATAGATTTCTTCTATTGTGTCTTCTATGCCTGAGATTCTCTTGTTCATATGTTGTATTTTATTGGTAAGACTTGTCTCTAAATTTTAAATTAATTAATTTATTTACATCAAATGTTGCCCCCTCAAGGTGTCCCTCAGAGATCCTCTCCCATACTCCCTCCTCTTCTCCTCTGAGAGTGTGGTCTCCCTGCTAGGTATCTCCCCACTCTGGCACATCAAGTCTCTGCCAGAGTATGTGCATCCTCTCTTACTAACGCCAGATAAGGCAGTCCTGTTGGGGAACAGATACCATAGTCACGCTACAGTTTTAGAGAGATCTCCTGCTCCAGTTGTTGGGTGGCCCACGTGAAGACTGAATTGCATGTCTGCTACATATGTGAAGGGGTCCTCATTCCAGCCATGTATGTGTATGCTCTTTGGTTCAGTCTCTGAGAGCTCCCAGAGGTCCATGTTAGTTGATTCTCTTGGTCCTCTTGTGGCGTTTATATCCCATTCAGGGGCTTCAATCCTTCCCCCAATCTTCCACAAGAGTCCCTGACCTCTGTCCAATGTATAGCTGTGGGTATCTGCATTTATCTCAGTGAGTTGCTGGGTAGACCTATCATCAGAGGAAAGTTATGCTAGGCTCTTGTTTGAAGCATAACAGATTAATTAATTAGTGCAAACATTAATAAATAATGTTGGGATTGCTGTTTGCCCATGGGATGTATTTTAAGTATCTGTTCTCTTTATCCCTGCATTTCTTTAAGACAGGATAAATTTTGGGTCAAATTTTAGTGTATGGACTGATATCCTTATCTCTCTACTAGGTGTCCTGTCTGGCTACAGGATCTGGCTTCTTCAGGTTCCGTATCCCCAAAATTAGGCATATTGGTTAAGGTCACCAGCATTGACTCCTGGGAGCCTCCCAGGACTTTCTAAAAATCCCCTCTGGCACCCTCGCCCCCACAGCTGTAGATTTCCATTCATACTTGTGTCTTTCTGTTTCTCTCTTAACTCTCTGCATACCTGATACCTGATCCTACCCCCCCCCCCAAACCTCTCCCCTGCTCTCTGACCCACTTCCCTCCATCCTTCTCTCTGGGTCCTATGACTATTTTGTTCCACTTTTCTTTTTTGATTCTCTTTTGTTTTGTTTTGTTTGTTTGTTTGTTTGTTTGGGTTTTTATTAGATATATTCTTTATTTACATTTCAAGTGGTTTCCCCCTTCCTGGTTCCCCTCTCCCTGAAAGTCCCATAAGCCCTCTTCCCTCCCCCTGTTCCCCAATCAACCCCCTTGCTTCCCTGTCCTGGTATTCCCCTACACTGCTGCGCTGAGCCTTTCCAGGACTAGGGGCCACTCCTTCCTTCTTCTTGGGCATCATTTGATATGTGCATTGTGTCCTGGGTATTCTGAGCTTCTCGGCTGATATCCACTTATCAGTGACTGCATACCACGTGTGTTCTTTTGTGTTTGGGTCACCTCATTTAGGATGATATTTTCTAGTTCCACCCATTTGCCTAAGATTTTCATGAATTCATTGTTTTTAATAACTGGGTAGTATTCCATTGTATGAATATACCACATTTTAAGTGTCATTCAAACATGTGCATTCTGTACTTTATAGCTAATATTCACTTATCTGTGAGTACATACCTTGTATGTCTTTTTGGGTCTGAGTTACCTCATTCAGTATGAATGAGGTTTTATCCATTTGCCTGCAAAATTCATAATGTCCTCCTTTTTAATAGATGAATTTATTCCATTGTGTAAATGAATCACATTTTCTGTATCGATTCTTCTGTTCAGGGACTGTGTTATTTCCAGTTTCTAAGTTCCTTAATTCTTTTACTTCTAGATTTCCCTCAGTTTGGGTTTTCTTTGTTGATTCTTCTTCTACCATTGGGTTTTAACTATTTTATTCATTCCCCTCCACTGTTTGTTTATTCATTTTCTCTTTAAGGACTTCTGTCATATTCATAAAATCTATTTTGCAGTCTTTTTATTTATTTATTTATTTATTTATTTTTGTGCTTTAGCCATGTTTCAGGCCAGTATTCAGGGCCTGCTGTGGTATGGTTGCCAGGATTCAGTGGAGACATATTTTCCTGGCTGCTACTGTGTTTTTATACTGGTGTCTAAGCATCTGGGTTTGGGAAGATTGCAATCCTAGGTGCTGATATCTGGTATTTTCTCCTTTGATCTGGTGTTTTGTTCTTTCTTTTTTAATCTCACCTTCTCTGGTTCTTAGGAGGGTATGGTGATAGTGTGTTACTTGGTAGATGATTCTTCTGGTATCTTCCTAGGTGCTAACCATTGGTGATTCAGGGAAAAATATGTTTCTAGGTATAGGGAGCTAATGCTTAGGAATGGGGTAAGGATTTAGGTTGTAGAGCTGAGTAGGTCCACAGGAGGGACAACAATACGGTGTTTTACTAGGATCTGCTTAGTACCTTGGAAAAGGGTATAGAGAATGAGCTAAGACTATATATAGCAGGTAGTTCATCACAGAGCCAGGGATGAGACTGGGGTATTATTATGTATGGAGGACAAGAAATAAAGTGAAGGTCTGAAGCCCTCCTACTTGCTTTGCCAGCCTACGTGCTTCTCTGTCAGGTGTCGCTGGGGGGTTCTTAGGAAATGGCTGCTGGGATTGGGAACAGGGATGGCAGGTTGAACGGGGAGGAAGGCTGAAGGAGATCTGTTTAATCTGCCAGCTATGGGGACAGGGAGGGGCAGGTGAAGCAGGTGGTGTTAGTTCAGGGTGAGACATAGGGAATGGATTGAGAGTGGAGGAGATGTGAAGTGATGGTCTGCAGTGAGCCTCCCTGCTTCCCTGGCTTGAGTGGCCTGTCTGTTCTCAGGGGAAAAAAACCTTGTGGAATCGGGTGGTAGTGGTAGTGGTGGTAGTGGTAGTGGTGGTAGTTGTAGTGGTGGTGGGGGGGGAGGGGGCTGGATAAAGTGGTGCTTAGGGGCAAGGAAGGATAGAGCAGAGGTCTTTGTGAGTGATCCTGTGAAGATGGGAACAGAGAAGAAGGGGCAGTTGCAGCAGGTGGTCTGCTACAGAACTGGGGAAGAGACTTCAGGAACACATTGGAGACTTGGAGGGAGAGCCTAAGATCTTCAGGCAGCCTATCTGCTCTCCTGGTCAAAGAGTGATATTTTTGGAAACAGTCACTTCCTCCTTAGCAAGCATGTGTGAGCCTGTGTGAGCAATGGTACAGTGGCATCATGCACTGACAACTCAACCGATCTTTCTTTCTTTCTTTCTTTCTTTCTTTCTTTCTTTCTTTCTTTCTTTCTTTCTTTCTTTCTTTCTTTCTTCTCTCTCTCTTTCCTTCTCTTTCTTTCTTTTCTTTGTTTCTTTCTTTGTTTGTTTCTTTGTTTGTTTCTTTGTTTCTTTGTTTCTCTCTTTCTCTCTTTCTCTCCTTCTCTCTCTCTCTCTTTCTTTTGTCTGTCTGTCTTTCTGTCTTTCTTCCTTTCTCTTTCTTTCTTGGAAAAACAATACCATATGCAAATAAGAATAACTTTTTTCTGATCTATGAAATTCACATATTTTATGGTGGTAAAGCATTCATTGAACACTTTCAGTAGTATTTCCTTGAAATAAACTCTCATTCTTATACTGTCAATGAACTTCACGTAGACATTTTCTTCCTTTTTAAATAATAGATTTGTATTCTCATCAAGGTTCAACTGAAGAAAGAGGTGGACAGCCTGTGTTTTTCAAGTATTTGTTGATTGTTTTATGATTATCATTTACAGAATAGTTATGTCTGAATGTGATTACCTCTGCCTAAACTGTAGTCAGAGGAACACAAAGATCAGAACTTGAGGCCAGACAATGAGTCCAGGAAAAGAAAACACTCGTGAACAATGAGAAGAAAAACAGAAGAGATAAGGTGTAAAGAGATAGGCATCAAAGTTCACCCTTCTTGCTCCTGAGATATTAGATGGCATCTACTCCTTGTTGTCTGTGTATATATGTAGTAGACCTAGGACTAAGCACTTTGAAGTGGTTAACCGCCACATTTGGAACAATAAAGATTACCCTTGAATTTGAAGTGGATAAGTACCTTGTTCACAGCCAGAATGACAGGGAGCTTGCCTTGGACCTTAAGTGGCTCATTACTTATCTATCACTGTACTGACTGCCCATTTAATGGGCACAGCACCTTATTTCTAAGATTTTTGTATCACATGTGACTTCCTTATTATTGTTAATAACAAAGTATAGAGGCAAGTGTGCCTTTCCCCAGCCTTGAGCAGGATGAACAGACTTTGAGTGCTTGTCACAATGGGCTTAATGACCCAGGTGGAGTAGTCCACCTTGCTGCACCTATAATTTCCTACAGGAGCTTAGAAGAATAGACTGACTGCTGAGCTTGCTTTGCAATATAATCCAGTTGAACAAAGGATGGGTTTTGTGGTTTTGCCTTTATAAGCTGGAGCTGCAGAATTAAACTTTGAGCCTTGATCAGAACCTTGTCTTGGCTTCATCCTTCTCTCACACCCTGTCCTTTCCGTTTCCAGCCCCCTTCAGGTAAAGCCGGTTCTCCATGGCCACTGGACGTCTACAGGTGAAGGCTTAAACATGTGCATTTTCTATATTATTTTATGTTCCCATATAATCTTATTCTAGAGACAATCAATTTAAAAATGCAGAAATGTAACAATTTTATGGCTCAGCTCTTTATTTTTCCTTGTTTGTGATCTATAAGAAACTATTCTTTCATTTAAATGCTAATTGTGTTCACACATGTGGCTAAAAATATTAAACATTACAGAAAAATTTAATATCACAGCACCTTGCTTGTCTCACTCTCCAGAGGAATTTTCAAAAGTGAACACAGCTTCAGGGATTTTAAAAATTATTTATTTATTTATTCATTCATTTATTTAGTGTATATGAGTGATCTGTCTCCACACACACCTAGAGGAATGAATCAGATTCTATTACAGATGGTTGTGATGTACCATGTGGTTGTTAGGAATTAAACTCCAGACCTCTTGAAGAATAGCCATCTCTCTAGTTTGTTTTTTAAAAAAACTATTTTTGAAAATTTATTTATTATTTTTCTAAATGTAGGAGTGCTTTGTCTGCATTTATACCTATATGACAGAAGAAAGCATTAGATCCCCATATAGATGGTCATGAGCCACGATCTCATTGGTGGCTGGGAATTGAACTCAGGACCCCAGAAGAGCAGCCATATTCTTAACCACTGAGCCAACTCACCAGTCAGTGGCAATTTTTTTAACCATAGGTATTTTAAACTTACATTCATATTAAAAATTATTTATATTATTTTTTCACTTAAAAATTCTGAATTACACTTTATATATTTATATCTATTTAGTGTGTGTGCATGTCTGTGATGTGTGTGTGTGTGTGTGTGTGTGCATGTATGTATATATGTATGCTCATGCCATTGTGGCATATATATTGAGATCAGAGAATGGCTTTGTGGAGTCCTCTGCTTCTACCATGTGGTTTTTGGAATCAACTCAGTCTATTAGGGTTGGTAGCAAGCACCTTTATCTTCTGAAACATCTTGCAAACTCTGATTCTTAAAGTTAGGCTTGTGGTTGGACTCTGTGCTACAGTATAATCTGATTCTTGTTCTGTTCACACAATATTAAGCCTCATGCAAATGCTCATCAGGATTCCTGTCTGCCTTCCTCCTCTTCTTCCTTTCATCCACCCCACCCTACTCTTTCCTTTTTCTTCCTTGCTTCCCTCCTCCACTCTTTTCTTTTTTCACTGAAGTTTTTAGTTCCCTCTATTTTCTTTGCATCGTTGGGAGTCTACTCTTGTTCATCCTTGTTTTCTTATCTGGATGCTGTTCCAGAAAGGTCTGATGATCCCCATATAGATGGTCATGAGCCACGAGCCATGAGCAGTCATGCTTAGATAATCAGCATAAAAGTGAGGAAGCATAGAATAGTTAAATGTTCTTATTCTGCTTTTTACATTTTTAAAACATAAACACTCATATTTGCATATCATGTATGAAGTCACATCTGTGCCATGAATGTTTGGGGCCCTGCTGCCAGCATGCGTTCTCTCTGATAAGAATGGACCACTTCGCTTCTGCAGAGCGGCTGCTCTTCCTTTCACACTGATGTTCTCAAGTGAATGGCTTGAGGCATGGCCATGTGTGCTACATGCCTAGAGCACTAATGCTGACCAATTGGCTAGAAAAGCATGCCCATCTTAAACAACTGTCTAAGCACACTTGGTGCCAGCCTAGGTATTGTTTCTAGTTTTGATAGACAGGCAAGTAAGTTCTTTGGCTCTAAGACAGGTCTGAGAGGATGTAGTTTTCAGTTGTGAGCAAGAATCCTCTTAGGATGTGTTGCTCAGCTGTGTAGACTGAGCCAGAAACTGCAAAGTATTCAGCGACAGAGGTCAAGTCTCTGATCAATTGCACTCAAAGCCTGAAGGTTCCTTTGTTGTGTAAACAAGCCTTTTCTTATTAAGCAAGCATGAGCTTAGGTTTCTGCTATGCTGACCAAGAGTCTTTTGTAATTGTGGCATATTTGCAATGGCTGCAAAATCTTCGATATAGCACCCGCTGACAGCTTGAATAAATGTCATCCTTTCCAGCTTGAATCCTAGAAGCATATGACTCTTATGCCTTATAAAATGTGGCAGAAGAGACATTGAGCTCTGTCTTAAAGAAGTCAGCAACTTCCACATTCTTTGTCTTTGCACATATTTCCAGGAAACTCTGAGATACTATGGAAAAACTCAACAGCTCTGATGTTGCTATGCTGAAGGGACCATGAGAAAGCTCATTGGAAAATCACCCTGCCTATGGTAGTCTTTTACCCAAGGCTTTGACATGTGACTAAAGCTACCTTTGGGATCTCCAGTCCAACCTGCCCATTTGAAATTCACTTGCCTGGAGAAATAAGTTGTCATCTGTGGCTGCGTGACCTTGTTATGGGAATCATACTTGGTTTTGTGCTCTTTGTGATTGGTGGAATGAATTTAGACAGAATAGAGCATACTATAGAAGAAAGACTGCATTTATTATAGAATTGTGAGCCACTCTCAAGCAGGGCATTATGTAATGCCAAAGAGTCATTGTGTAGAGCTTCAGGTAGGCTGTATACTATTTCTGAAGTCTCTAGAGTAGCAATCTTTCCTATTTATCAGAAAAATCTCCTTATAGAAGAAGACAGCAGCAGCCTCACAATCCATTGGGTAGTTCAGAAAGTTGTGTTTCGACCTAGGGCCAGAAATATGGTTCAGCTTCTATTAAGATTCAGGTTTTATAAAATCCATAATCATACAATAGGATATATTAAAAAGAAATAAGGAATGAAATAAAATCTATAAAACAGCCATAAATTACCAAGAGAAATTACTATTACATAACAGATCTCAACACAGCCCACTTCCTACATTTTCTCTACTTTTGTCTGATCTGTGGTCATCTTCTCATGGCACAGTTTAGTTTGGATTTCTCAGTCTTTTTTTAAGATCAATGTTTTTCATCTGAAAAATGAACATGCTATGAGGGCCAAAAGAGAAGAAGCCATTGCTGTTGTGATGCAGAAGTCGTTCATCAGTGGGTTTGAAGTGGGATTGTATTTAATGAGACTCATGGAGATATCAGTATATATTCATGAACTGAAATCTCACCCACTGAGTGCTGACTGAATTTTTGACTTTTTTTTTTTTTTTTTTTTTTAGAAAAACTACTATAGTCATTGTTTTAATCTACCATGTTTTAGGGTTCTATGTTTTACAGTAATGTATATCTTGAATTCATGAAATTCTTAGGCAAATGGATGGAGCTGGAGAACATCATACTAAGTGAGGTAACCCAGACTCAAAAGATGAATCATGGTATGCACTCACTAATAAGTGGGTGTTAACCTAGAAAACTGGAATACCCAAAACATAATCCACGCATCAAATGAGGTACAAGAAGAACGGAGGAGTGGCCCCTTGTTCTGGAAAGACTCAATGAAGCAGTATAGGGCAAAACCAGAACAGGGAAGTGGGAAGGGTTGGGTGGGAAAACAGGGGGAAGGAAGGGGGCTGATGGGACTTTCGGGGAGTGGGGTCTAGAAAAGGGGAAATCATTTGAAATGTAAATAAAAAATATATCGAATAAAAAAAAGAAAAACTACTATAGTCATTGTTTTAATCTACCATGTTTTAGGGTTCTATGTTCTACAGTAATGTATATCTTGAGAATAGATTTTTAAAATGTCTTAGATTTCATTTATTTAATTAATTCCTGTGGATAATTACCTTAAAATATTATATATAGATAGGAAGTGTTGAAAGGGATAAAAAAATCTTCCCAAGTAGGACACTCACAAATGAACTGAAGTGGTTTTCAGATGAGAGGTGAAAATGGATGTTTTTATTTCAATATGTGATCTGTATCTCAGGAGTGCTTTTCCATTATTACAATTTTAATAAAATGACCTATCCTAACTGTTCTTTGGCATTACTAAGGGATGTTGTACCTAATATACAGATTAGACATTTGTATACACACTTGTGCTTTAAAGCATGATATGAATCACAAAATGTCCATGCAAAGTTTAAGGCATTTTTAATTAATTAATTAATCAATTAATTAAATTTTCTTTTTTATACTCCAGATTTTATTCCCCTCCTGGTCCACCCTCTGACTGTTCCACATCCCATACCTTATCCCTACCCCTTGTCTCCACAAGGATGTTCCCTACCCCCACCCCACCAGACCTCTAAACTCCCTAAAACTTCCAGTCCCTTGAGGGTTAGGTGCATCTTCTCTGACTGAACATACACCCTGAAGTACTCTCCTGAATATGTGTTGGGTGGGTAGGGCCTCATAATAGCTGGTATATGCTACCTGGTTGGTGATCCAGTGTGACTGTATGCCCAAATTCACACAAATAGTGTTTGTATTATGAAGACATTAGCAAAAAGGAATTTCTATTCTGAATAGCACAATTTATATTTTTTTCCGTGTAAAGATATGTAGCTTCCATGCAAAATGATGTGTTGCAAAACAACTTCCAATTATTACTAAGGAAATACCAATTACAAAGGAAGGTAAGGAGAAACAATTCATGTTCAGGGATAAAATGATTAATTTTAATGGGCAAACTTCTGGGGTAAAATATAAGACCGACTGGAAGGGTGGTGAAACTGATATAGCCTGTGACTCTGCCCTCAGGGATCATATGCTGATATTGTTCCCTGAGGGCAGTGAGAGCAGAGATGACAAATGTTGGATTGGAGTATGGTAAATGATCACCTTCTGTAGGGAGTCAGATCATCTTCTGTGCTAGCTGAAGGGTTTCTTATCAGGAGAGAGGAAGTTGAGCCTGTAATTAAAGCTATGTGCCTTGTATCAGATTCTGTTACAGATAGTTGTGAGCCACCATGTGGCTGCTGGGAATTGAAGTCAGGACCTCTGAAAGAGCAGTCAGTGCTCTAAACCACTGAGCCATCTCTCCAGCCAGGAAGCTCAAGAAGAAGGAGGACTGAAGTAGGGGTGCTTTGGTTCCTCTGAGAAAAGGAACAAAATACTCACAGGAGCAATTATGGAGGCAAAGTGTGGAGTAGAGACTGAAGGAAAGGCCACCCTTCCTCCAGACTGCTCTACCTGGGGATTCATCCTATAAACAGTCACCAAACCCAAACACTATTATGGATGACAAGAAGTGCATACTGAAAGGAGCCTGTTATGGTTGTCTCTGGAGGGGCCCTGCCAGAGCCTTACACATACAGAGGCAGATACTAGCAGCCAACCATTGGACTGAGCATGGGGTCCCCAATGGATGAGTTGGAGGGCAGTTTACAGCCCCATGGGAAGAACAGTGATGTTAGCCACCCAGACACCTTTTGACTTCCAGGGACTAAACAATCAACCAAGAGATACACATGGTTCTAGCCAAAAGTGTGGCAGAGGAAGGCCTTGCTGGGCATCAGTGGGAAGAGAGGCCCTTGGTCCTGTGAAGGCTCAATAGATGCCCCAACAAAGGGAAATTGAGGGGGGGGGTGAGAGTGGGATGGGTGGAGGGGCATATACTTGAAGGCGGGGGTGGGAGGACATGTTGCAGGTTTTCGGGGAGGGGGAAAACTGGTAAAGGTTTTAGCATTTGAAATGTAAATGAAGAATATAGTCATTAAAAAATAATGTAAAAAAAAAAAAGCTATGTGGCATTCCTCAGGTGTATGTGAGGGTTTTGAACTCCCAAGACAAGGTCAGAGAAAGCCCTGCCAATGAAGGGCATCCTTCACATTGCGCCAAGCCCGGAAGGCTACCGGACAATGGCAGACTTGAACCTTAATTAGCAAAGTTTTCCCACAATATCCTAGACACTGTGGCTTAGAGGACGTAAGTTCAATTTCTTGTACTAGCATTTTGTTTTCGACACATATCTGAACCTTTCACATGCCATTATAGCATATTTTTCCCTTTGCTTTGTGCATGATAGACAAACTGTTGTGAAAGTAAGCAACAAAAATGTGAATGGCACATGTGATGGTCATCTTCATTGTCAACTTGATTTGATTCTCACCACGGAGACACACCTGTGGGTATATGATGATGAAGCTGTTTATAGAAAGGTGTACCTTTCCAGGTCTTCAATTCTATTCCATTGATCTACCTGCCTGTCACTGTACCAATACCATGCAGTTTTTAACACAATTGCTCTGTAGTACTGCTTGAGGTCGGGGATACTGATTCCCCCAGAAGTTCTATTACTGTTGAGGATAGTTTTAGCAATCCTGGGCTTTTTGTTATTCCCGATGAATTTGAGAATTGCTCTTTCTAAGTCTATGGAGAATTGGTTGGGATTTTGATGGGGATTGCATTGAATCTGTAGATTGATTTTGGCAAGATGGCCATTTTTACTATATTAATCCTGCCAATACAAGAGCATGGAAAAATTTTCCATCTTCTGAGGTCTCTTGATCTTTGACAAAGGAGCTACAACCATCCAGTAGAAAAAAGATAGCCTTTTCAACAAATGGTGTTGGTTCAACTGGAGGTCAGCATGCAAAAGAATGCAAATTGATCCATTCTTATCTCCTTGTACTAAGCTCAAGTCCAAGTGGATCAAGAACATCCACAAAAAACCAGACACACTGAAACTAATAGAAAAGAAACTGGGGAAGACCTTTGAGGACATGGGCACAGGGGAAAGTTTTCTCATCAGAACACCAGTACCTTATGCTCTAAGATCAAGAACTGACAAAAGGAACCTCATAGAACTAGAAAGTTTCTGTAAGGCGAAGGACATTGTCAAAAGGACAAAATGGCAATCAAAAATTGGGAAAAGATCTTTACCAATACTACATTCGACAGAGGGCTTATATCCAAGATATACAAAGAACTCAAGAAGGTAGACTCCAGAGAGCCAAATATCCCCCATTAAAAAGGGGGTACAGAGCTAAACGAAGAATTTTCACCTGAGGAATATCGAATTACTGAGAAGCACCTAAAGAAATGTTCAACATCCCTAGTCATCAGGGACATGCAAATCAAAAGAACCCTGAGATTTCACCTCACACCAGTCAGAATGGCTAAGGCCAAAAACTCAGGAGAAAATAGGTGCTGGAGAGGATGTGGAGAAAGAGGAACTCCTCGACTGCTGGTGGGGTTGCAAGCTGGTACTACCGCTCTGAAAATCCATCTGGCGGTTCCTCAGAAAACTGAGAATGATACTTCCAGAGGACCCCACTATACCACTCCTGGGCATATACCCAGAGGATTACCAAGCATGTAATAAGGATACATGCTCCATTATGTTCTTAGTATCCCTATTTATAATAGCCAGAAGCTGGAAAGAACCCAGATGTCCCTCAGTGGAGGAATGGATACAGAAAATGTGGTATATATACACAATGGAGTACTATTTAGCCATTAGAAACAATGAATTCATGAAATTCTTAGACAAATGGATGGAACTGGAAGACATCATCCCAAGAGAAGTAACCTCGTCTCAAAAGAACACTCACGGTATGCACTCACTGAAAAATGGATATTAGCCTAGAAGCTTGGAATACTCAAGACACAATTCACATATCAAATGATGCCCAAGAAGAAGGAAGGAATGGCCCCTGGTCCTGGAATGGCTTAGTGCAGCAGTGTAGGGGAATACAAGGACAGGGAAGTGGGAACGGGTGGATTGGGGAACAGGGGGAGGAAAGAGGGCTTATGGGACTTTTGGGGTGGGAGGATCCAGGAAAGGGAAAATCACTTGAAATGTAAATAAAGACTATATCAAGGGGCGGTGATGGGGGAGGAGGGAGGTCTGCGTGCAGAAAAATGCAAATCAACCCCTTCTTATCTCCTTGTACAAAGCTCAAGTCCAAGTGGATCAAAGATCTACACATAAAATCAGACACACTGAAGTTTATAGAGGAGAAAGTGGGGACAAACCTTGAACACATGGGCACAGGGGAAAAGTTTCTGAACAGAACACCAGTGGCTTATGCTCTAAGAACAAGAATCGACAAATGGGACCTCATAAAACTTCAAAGCTTCTGTAAGGCAAAGGACATAGTCAATAGGACAAAACAGCAACCAACAAATTGGGAAAAGATCTTTACTAACCCTCATCTGATAGAGGGCTAATATCCAACATATACAAAAAAACTCAAAAAGTTAGTCTCCAGAGAATCAAATAACCCTATTAAAAATGGGGTACAGAGCTAAACAGGGAATTCTCAACTGAGGAAACTCAAGTGGTTCTAAAGCACCTAAAGAAATGTTCAACATCCTTAGTTATCAGGGAAATGCAAATCAAAACAACACTGAGATTCCATCTTACACCAGTCAGAATGGCTAAGATGAAAAACTCAGGGGACAGCAGATGCTGGAAAGGATGTGGGGAAAGAGGAACACTTCTCCATTGTTGGTGGGATTGTAAGCTGGTAAAACCACTCTGGAAATCAGTTTGGTGATTCTTCAGAAAATTAGACATAGTACTACCTGTGGACCTAGCTATACCACTCCTGGGCATATACCCAGAAGGTGCTCCTACATGTAATAAGGACACATGCTCTACTATGTTCATAGCAGCCTTATTTATAATAGCCAGAAGCAGGAAAGTACCCAGATGTCTCTCAACAGAGGAATGGATAGAGAAACTGTGGTATATATGCACAATGGAGTACTATTCAGCTATTAAAAACAATGAATTCATGAAATTCTTAAGCAAATGGATGGAACTAGAAAGTATCATCCTGAGCGAGGTAACCCAGTCACAAAAAAACACACATGGTAATCACTCACTAATAAGTGGATGCTAGTCCAAATTCTCAGAATAAACAATTTACAATTCACCCAGCACAAGGAGCTCAAGAAGAAAGAGGACTTAAGTGAGGGTGCTATGGTTCCTCTGAGAAAGGAAACATAATACTCACAGGAGCAATAAGGGAGGCAATGTGTGGAGCAGAGTCTGAAGTAAAGGCCACCCAGCGACTGCCCTACCTGGGGATTCATCCTATAAACATTCACCAACCCCCCAACACTACAATAAGAAGCGTGTACCAAAAGGAGCATGCCATGGCTGTCTCCAGAGGGGCCCTGCCAGAGCCTTACAAATACAGAGGCAGAAACTAGCAACCAACTACTGGACTGGACTTGGGGGCCACAATGGAGGATCTGGAGGGTGGTCTGGAGGAGCTGAAGGGGTTTATAGCCCCATGGGAAGAAAAATGACTTCAGACACACAGACACCCCAAGAGTCCCAGGGGCTGAACCATCAGCCAAGGGTTACACATGGTTCTAGCCCAAAATGTGGCAGAGGAATGCCTTGTTGGGCATCAGTGGGAGGAGTGGTCTTTGGTGAGGTAAAGGCTCAATAGAGGCCCCAACAAAGGGAAACAGTCAGGGGGTGGGGTGGGATGGAGTGGGGGTGGGAGTGGGGGGAATGGAGGGTGGGGGAGTGGGGGGGAGGTGGGAGTGTGTTGGGTAGAGGGGCATATACATGGAGGCAGATGGGAGGAGGAGGGGTAGGGAACCTTTGGAGAAGGGGGGCTTTTGGGATGGGGAAATTGGGAAAGGTTTTACTATTGGCAATGTAAATGAAGAAGATACTCAATAAAAAAAAGAAAAAAAGAATATATGGAATAAAAAAATCACAAAAAAAGAAAAGAAAAGAAAAGAAAGGTGTACCTTGAATGGGGTCAGCACCATATGGACTGGGGTCCCTAATGGAATAAAAATGGGGAAAACAAATCGAGCCCAGCGCTCGTGGTGGCTCCTGGCTTGCCAACTAAACATTCCTTTTTTTTTTTTTTTACTAGAAACTTCACACTCTGGCCTTCCTACTTTCCTTGTCAGGACCTTCAAATATTAACCTGAGAAAACTTTTCCACTTTTAACCTTCTTTTTTGGTCAGTTATTTTGTCACAGTAAAGAGATAAGTGAGTAGTCGTGAAATAATGTAGAAAAATCTATAATGTGGCAAAATTAGTACTTTAAAAGGTTGAAGCAGACAGTTGGAAATTTCTTCTGCTTGAAAGCATTGACCTGTTACAGGCGGCAGGCACGGCGATCGATCATTGTCCTTAAGCTTGCCTCTGGAGGCCTGCCTCTGGTGGGCCTGGAAGAGCAGGGCCTCACGATGCAGAAACACGCACACAAGAATATCTGCGATGCCAGGCTGTTCCCTAGAGAAGAGGTCACTGGCTGAGCAGAGCTGAGGCCCTCAGCAATGACAACGGTAATGATTTCTTGAGTGAGAACTGAGACCATGGCTAACCATATTGTACCTCAGCCAATTAAAATTGATTGATTATGCAAATCACCTGCCCCACTCTTGTCCAATTCTCTCTATGTAAACCTAGATAGAACTCATGGGCTAAGGACCACTGGATGATTTGCTCCTCTTTCCAATATGGCCATTTGATTTCCACGATTCTTTTTAACTAATACAACTAATAAATAGTAATCTATTTACTAATACATAGTGAGTTTCTGAGCCTAGCTTTTTAATTAAATTAATTAATTAATTAATTAATTTATTTTTGAGATTTTTAAGATCCCGACCAGGCCTTTTCCTTAAAGCTATATTTTCTAGAAATGTATTCAGAAGGTGACCCTTAGAAAACAAACAAAACTGTAATTCCATGTCCTATAATGCCATCTGCATTTCTCCAGCACTATGAAATCAATTTTTTGTGTGTGTGTGGTTTTTTGAGATAGGGTTTCTCTGTGTAGCCCTGGCTGTCCTGGAACTCACTCTGTAGACCAGGCTGGCCTTGAACTCAGAAATCCGCCTGCCTCTGCCTCCCAAATGCTGGGATTAAAGGTGTGTGCCACCACTGCCAGCTTTAAATCAATTATTTTTAAAAAGGTAAAGGGACAGGACATCTTTCACGAAGCTGTGAATTTAGTTAAAAAGTAATTTAAGATCACATGAAAGGAAAATTATTTCTATACAATTGAAATGTAATAAAGCTAGAGGTGTTTGCTTAATTATTCCTAGGTGTCTTATAAATGTTAATTGTTGGCATATCTTCAGAGTGATGATCACCAGCCTCACTGTTGTTTAGGGAGTGTCACAGTCAGGACTTTCCCCTCTCTTTCTTTGTCACAAAGCAGTTTTCTGTAACATGCTTTTAAGTAGCCTCAAGTGACGTGATTTATTTTCCTTTGCTGCTTTGTAATTTAGAAGCCAAATCTTCAGTGATCTGATATTTTTGTTTTCCTTTGAAGCTTTTCCAAGTCAATGTCACGAAGAACCTGTCACCACTGCCTCTTCAGGTCTGCAGGGCTGTAACAGACATGCAAAACAGACATGCATTCATCCCAGACTTTCCATTAGAGTCTGCAATTTGTAGGTTAAAAATAATATATAATCATGTTTTCATTAATCAGCTTTTAATTTTTAGCATGTGCCCATGTGTATGTGTATACAGGTGAATGATTGTGTTCAAGTATACATGTACTTGTGTGTGTCAATGCCTGTACAGAATATAGGCCAAACCTAGGTGTCATTCCTTAGATACACTCTATCTTGTTTTTTGGTGCCGTGTAACCTGCAGATGAAGTTAGGCTGACTGGATGATGAGTTGCAAAGATAGATGCACCCATCTCTGCCCCTCCAGTGCCGGAATAAGAAGCACATGCCACTGTACCCAGCTTTCTTACTTGTGTTCCTGAGATCAAACTCAGGTCCCCATGCTTGTATGATAAATAATTTCACTAGCTAAACTCTCTCTTAGCCTTATTAACCAGTACTTAACGGTGTGGAATTACATCTAGATATTTCCAGGCATGGAGCACTGAAAACAAAATTCCATCTTTTTCATTCTTTCTATTTGAGCCAGTTGGGATAAGATAATATTATAGCGCAGATTCTTGTGGCAATGTACAAAATGCATGGCCCCATAGCCATGGCAATGAAATAAGTGGAATGACAAACTAATAGGGAGATCTGTGGTAATAAGAGTTGGGTTATTAACACATCCAAGTAGGAGGGATAGGCTCACAGGATTCTTACCCAGGATTCTTTCCACTGTTCTCTCTTGTTCTACCTCTAGGTGTATGATTCTGGGAGGTGCTAAAGCACACAGGAAATGGACGGTTTGTTGAAGGAGAGTGAAGTTTTCTTGCATCAGTCATCCATGATCATTGGACTTTTTGAACATGCAGTTGCTTCCGAGTTAGCCATGCTGCTTTAAGTGAGCCAAATAAACCCATTGCCTTGGTTACTTTTCTATGCCTGCCATAAAATATTATGACCAAAGAACCCTTTAGGAATGTTCATTTTGCCTAACAGTTTCACAGGCTAGATATCCTAATGGTGGAAAAGCTTGGCATCTAGTGCAGGAAGCCAAGAGATTACATCTCATTTATGCATCAGAGGCAGATGGGAGTCAATAGAAAGAGAAGAAAGGCTCTAAATTCTCAGCAGTCATAACCTAGTATGGCTCTACATTATATAAGATGCAGCATCTTCCCAAACAGCAAAACTGACTGGGGATCAACTGACCAAATTCATGATCCTATGATGACAATTTTCATTGGACTGTAATAGCCATGCTTTGTGTAAGCTGGGCTTGGGTGGACCTATTTCTCTGGCCTATTGTTTTTGCCTGGCTGAGGTGAGTAGAGGTTTATTCTTATCTTTCCAGGAAAAGCCATGTCATAGAGCCCATGGGACCATTGGTATTAGACTATTTTCAGGAACTTGTTAAAAATGAAATATTCTAGTATTCTATACACAATATTCTAACTTACTTAAAATGAACTAAAATCCAAGGATCTACATTTTAAACAAAGATTCCCTGAAGATTTTCATGGGTGTGTGCAATACAGGTAGGAACCATTAGTAATAGTTTCCTTATCCATATAATGAATATTCATAGACAAAATGAATTAGAAAATAGAAACAATTAGCTGACAAGTTTTAGAGAAGGTTTTAGTGTGCAGAGATTCCTTGTCAAAGAATGATGTAATCCATTTAATTCCTAGATTACAAGAACCTCAGTTATTTTTCCCTGATGTGGCTACTTTGGTGGCTTTGGTCCTTTATAGTTAGTCTGTTCATGAAAACAAACAAATAAGCAAAACTACAAACTTTAAAGCAGTGGTTTTCAACCTTCATAATGCTATGAATCTTTACAAATAGTTCCTCATGTTGTGATGATCCATGAAGCATCAAACAACCTTGTTTCTACTTCATCATTGTAATTTTGCTAAATATATAATATACAGTATATGTGATATATAAACCTCAAAGTGGTTGTGATCCACAGGTTGAGAAGCCCTGCTTTCAAGGCGGTATGGCTAGCTAGCTTATTCAAGACCCAAATATGAGTGACTGTAGTTCAGAAGCACATATTTGGGTTACTTACATAGCATATTCCAGCATGGTAACAGTTGCAATTTTAATGTGAACAGAATGAAAAAATTATCAACCAAAAAATTTGAAAGTTATATTGGTGAAAACATCAGGTAGATGGGATACAGAAAAACAGGGTGCTCTCTTTTATGGGCCTCTGATTTGGCATGATGAGATTCTTATTCTCCCGATGTGTAGATACTAGTGGTCTGTGCATATTCCAAAATGATTTACTTAATACTCAAAAGGGTTTTTTTCATTGTTATCACACAGATTGGCAACAAATCACCATTAAGGGTTCTAATGATAACACAAGACAATTCAGCTCCCAGTTTATAATGTTACATCTGATGTCCTAGTCACTCAGTCAGGCTTGTGGAGGATTTAAGAAATACCAGTCTTCTCCAGGAGCTGCAGCTCCTGAGTTAAATAACTATGCACATTTAAAGAGTTTAAAATATACATGGAAGGTAAGGATAGCTCAGTAGTAGATCACTTGGGTTTGAGCTTCAGAACCTTAAGAAAAAATGTATATATGTGTCCACAAATTCACTGACATTCCTTCCTTCCGGATGGAGAGCCAGAATCACCAGGCTACTCTTGTGAATGCTGCTTTAAGGACTACATTACAGTGGAAGTAACTATGCGATTTCTCACACACTGTGAATTCTATCTTGAAACTCGCTCATAATTCCATAGCTAGCAGGCTGCCATGTTTTAATGAGTCTCATGAGTGCTTTTAAGAAACTTTTGCTACCAGCCAACATCATTGTATCTGTCATGTGATGAGCAATGTAAAAGAGACCCTCAAATTCTAGACAAAACTTTGAGTGACTTCCAATCTGGCTGACATGTTGGCTGAATTTGTGAAGGATTTTGAGCTAGAAAGCTCTGCAAAACCATTCTTAATACTCAACCTACAGATACTTTCAGAGCCCTGCCAGTTCACTATTTATCAGTCACTAAGTGTTGGATATACAAATAACCAGTGACCTTGAGGAGGGACAGAATGATGGGGAAAATTAAGGGATCTTGGATGAGTCTTTTGGCAACTGAGGGTCAAGACAGTACGATGTAACTGATAAAGTCAGAATCGCCTATAGAGAGAATATAGTTTCTTATAGACATCTCAAATCGGATGTCAAAAACATCACATACAATGTATTCACTTAGGGCTAGGATATCTGCAGCCTAGTGTATCATGTATTAGCATTCATTTCTCATCCCTAACTTTCAGAGTGTACCCCACAAAGCCACAATGTGATTTGAATTATAGAATATAATTTAAGATAAGAGAAAATACTTCCTTTTAAAACCTTGCTTAGTATTGAAACTGTGATGTTAATTGTGTTCTATGGGGAGTACAACTTAGCAGTTTTAAAGACTTCTAAGGACGACTCTCATGGCTCCTACACTCATGTGTTTGGATTATATGTTATTCTTTCTCTATGTAGCTATTAATTTCAATACTTAAAAAACTCACTAATTTCGCTTCCCTCTGGTTCTTTCTGAAGTTCTTCTGTGTGGTATAGTGCTGGTAGTTACATTTGGATGTATCTCCATGCTGTTTCTGATAAGCCCTCTCTGTTATGGTTCATGCTGTTGCTTCTACTACTCTATTTTATGAAAACAAATTGGTTAAAAATGATCACATATCAAATAATCCAATTATTAATCCTGAAAATTAAATCATTTATTGTTATTTAACCTTTTGCTTATCCCCATAAATTAAATTGTTAAACTTGTTTCCTAAATTCTACATTTTGAAAAAGAGTTTTTTCTTTTACATTTTTTGAAAATTTCTGTAAGTTCCTGCTATACCTTGGTTACACTTCCCTCCATCCTGTTTCCTCTCCACTTTACCTCACATCTCCATCTCCTTCCTAACTTCCTATTTAGCAGTAATATTACTCATGGAGCAGACATAAGAAACCTGAGCTTCTACAAATGTCAACTGACAAGGGTCTCATTCCAGTCT
Organism: Apodemus sylvaticus; assembly: GCF_947179515.1. NCBI lineage: Eukaryota > Metazoa > Chordata > Mammalia > Rodentia > Muridae > Apodemus > Apodemus sylvaticus. Next base: position 85,794,248 of record NC_067484.1, read on the forward strand.
CTTTTCTGAGAGCTATAGATTGTCAAGCTGCAAAAAGTAGCCTGTGTAGGCATCTGAGTGGAACTTAGGCTTCAGTTCTGAAGTGCTTACTGTATCAGAATTCAGCGAGTGCATGCTACGTATGTATGAAGCCACATTTACACAGAGGCCCCTAGTTCACGAAAACCACCATGGGTCTTCCACATGAATAATGTTTTATGGACTCAGTGTCTTTGCAAATGGTTGTTTAGAATTTTTGAATGAATTGGAATGTATAGTGCAATGACAATAGCTTTGCTGTCACCTTTGGTTCTTACTGCTACACAATGAAAATGTCTGACTCTTCAGATGTGTCTGTCATCTTGTTATAGTTCAATGCCAGCCTTGTATGGATTGGGAAACCATTTCTCAGGGGATTTTATCTGTGAATTTTACTTAGGAATGTAATAGCATACATCAGTTTTCTTTTAAAATAACTGCTTTTAACATAACAATATGGTCTTATTAAAGTAACTGAGATTTCTTTCTTTTTTTTCTTCTAATCTGAGAATAACACGGTCTATTATTTTTATGACATTTATATTATAATTGTTTGTTCTTTAATTTATCAATGACCCATAAAAGACACTTTGAACATAAAATGAGGAATAAAAGTTTAGAGATACAAAGCTCACTTCAAGTGAGGTTAACTTTACAATGCAAATGTGATTAGGAAGAGCTGTCAGTAATAACAGCTTTTCATAGACCTAAAAATGTTCTTTCATATTTTCCGTAGATTGTTAGAAATGTTGAGGTCTTAAAAACTGTTAATTTAGTTCACATTCATCAGTTTACAGATAAGAAAACAGAGTCTAAGAAATTTTATTCAAACTTAGCTGTTAGCGGACACATCACAAAAATTGTAGCCTGTGACTCTTATCTCACTACCCTTTCACAACATGTGGTTATTATCACTGTAGTATTTATAGAGATAACCTGATAAATATTCATTTTGCAAATGCTTACATCTTAAATTAATATAAATTAACATTAAACTTTAATGTCTTATACTTTTAATTGCCACTTTGGATAATTATAAGGGGTCTATAATATAATTTTCTGTTTATTTTATATTTTAAATGGCATTAATTTGAGAATAATGACATTAGAGAGCTTTTTTTAAATAGATGGAAATGACATATAATATTATTGCACCAGTAATTGCTTCAAAACTTTATTTTTTACATTCTAGCTTTAATATAATTGAACTAATAGAAAATAGGCATTTGTATGTTTGGGCTGTGCATATCTACTTGTTAGCTGATTTAATATTATACCAGTAGCATTGCAAGTAATTTTTGTGCACTGAGATCTATTGTATTAAATTTTGTGAGTCACTGGGTTGGAGCAATTGATTAATGGGTAAAAGTCCTTGAGACATAGGCCTGAGCTAGAAGAAGAGTGCTGACCCCAGAAAGCACCTACACATATCATGCACAAACATAATCAGATGATAATACCTACAGTACACTTGAAAACTAGTAGGTTTGTTATCAATGAGCTACAAGATAAAGACACTGGTGCCTTTGTTAGGTATTTCATGTTTCTTTCTGGAAAACCTGGCAACTAGTTGATTAAAAATACAATAGTAATGAAGTTACATTGAAGGGAGGTATGACTTTCTATTTAGCATCATTTTTTTTTCTGTTACCTACTCCAACTATGGGCATAGAATGAAAAATTTAAAAAGTCATTTTGATTGTATTCATAAATGTAAAATATAAATTCTTAGCTCGACACATATAAATAAATAAGTGTATTACAGTACATAAGTATGTTGAAGGACAGAAATCTCATGATAATTTCAATAGAGGAAATATCTTTGATAAAGTTTAATATCTATCCATCCATTATAAAAACTTTGAGAAAAAACAGGAGCAGAAGAAACAACCATTAACATAGTGAATGTTACATATAACAAACCTATAAACATTTTACTAAATTGGGAACACATGAAATAAGTTCCTTTATAGTCAAGAACAAGAAAATGGTACCCCTTCTTTTTGACCTTGTTCAATATAGCTTTCAAAGCCTTAGAACAGTAAGACAAGAAGAAAAGAAGAAGAC